>NW_020884986.1:682910-812016 GCF_003945725.1 Corapipo altera
GGGAAGGGAAGGTTTGGGAAGGTTTGGGAAGGTTTGGGAAGGGAAGGGAAGGACAAAAATCTCACTGTGCACTGGGCCTGGAGTTCCTTCCCTCTATTCCCTCATCTTTCCCAGCCTTTCTTTACTCTTCCTTATTAACAGCAAGATTTATATTTTCTGGAAATTATTTGCCCTATTTTATCAGGTAAGATATGAAGATTTTATGTACAAAAATGGGAAAGATAATTGATGTTTTATCTGTGGATAATTACCTTTCATGTTGCTTCTTCCCACACAGAAGCTCAGCTGAAAACGCTCTTACTTTTCTAATTGTATTTCTTCTGGAAGACCTTTGCTTGTTAAAGCTTTTGAAATTGTGGAGCAGAATCTACATAGTAGGTCTAATAAAAAAAGAAAGCTCTAATAATCATAATCATAAATCATGGTCAACTCCACTACAGGTATAATCTCTCTCTCAAAAGATAATAAAAGATTAGATCAATCATTTAATATTCTAGACATTGCAACATTTTTCTTCCTAGGCCTATTCTCTGAACTGGATATACCGAGTACCACAAAACATACCCTAAAACATTTATTTGAGAGAAAAAAATTGAGATTATAATATTTATTTGATGGAAATGATTGCCAAGAAATCTGATTTATTTTTTTGTTTTGTCTTTAATTTACATCACATGCCTTTTGAACTTACAAATGTTGAGATCTTTGAAGGAGATCCTTAACAAAATATCAGATTTGTTCATCTACAAATGTCATGAGGGACACAAATCACAATAAGGGTTCTCTAGAAAGCTTCTGTCTCTGTAGTAAAAGTTTTACTGTAGATTTGTTAAACTGTAGCAAAACCCCAGCTGTTTTGTAGAGTCCTCATTCAAAATCTAATGCTACATCACTGATTGGCAAGAGTCCAACAAAGGCACCCAGATTTCTGCCTGATTTAGAGTGGAGAAGACAAATCTGGTTATAACATGCTGCATGAATTTGCTATTAAAACTATGTATCACAATTTTGCCTTTTAAAATAAAACACAACAAGCTCATTAATCTAACCTACACCCCACTGAACCCAATCATCATGGTGTTCTATCATCCTGTTAACTTCTGGGTCAGCAGTTTTGCTTTCCACTAAATAAAAGCTTAACCATTTACGCTGCTCACTCGGGGAATAAGTTAAAAAATGCCATGATTCGGAAGAAGAATGCAATAACAAATCCATCTGGACATTCCATAGAGGTTCTTAACTATGGAGGAAAAAAAAGCAAGATGAAGGGATCAGTCAGTCCTTAGCAGCACTTAAGCCATGTCGGGAATACTGTGTCCGGTTTTGGTCTCCACAAGCACAATAGAGATACGGAAAAATTGGAGGTGGTCCAGTGGAGAGTCACCAAGATTATCAGAGGGTTGTAGAAATGGCATTTGAAGATGAGGTGAAGGAGTTGGTTTGGTTCAGCCTGAAGAAGACAAGGCTCAGGGGAGGTGTTGTCACAGGCTTCCACTGTACAATTAAGAACAGTCAAGAGAGATGGTAAATCTGCATTTTCCAGCTACTCTGCAGAGCTCTTGAATGAGAGGGAATTGTGTATCTGCTGAAGGAGAAAAAAAAGGAAAGAGAAGAAGGAAGGAGAACAGAGAGGGAAGAGAAGGGTGGGGGAGGAAGCACAGACTATGGGTTGTCCCCTGTGTGACAAATGAAGAGAGCAGAGCTGTCAGTTGTACTGCCATGTCATGAGCAAACTGCTGAGCCTGGAAAGCCTTTTATTCCTACCAGCTTTGACAGGTATTTACAGAAGGACTCTTCTTGCCAATGGAACATACTTGAGGGATTTCACCAGATTCTCAATGGGAAAAAAATCCTCATCTGTATCTCTCCTATTTCCAACTGGCAACAGGTATCTCTTGGAATCTATCAGCAGGTATCTACCTGGGCAGGCTCCTGCCTGGTTAAAAGAGCCAAGGTAGTATAAATGACTCATTTAATTTCCAATTTCAAACATAAGCTCCTTTATTTTTTTAGGAAGACCATGACCTCAGTTTTCAAAGTAGGTGCCTGTGTTCTGACTGCTCTAGAGGATTAAATGGAGCAGCCAAAAAACCATGTAAATGTTTTTTTTAAGAATTCGTGTCTACAAATATATGAATTTATGAAGATGTGTTCATCTCCTCAATGTAATGCATCATCAGTTCCACTGATCTTATTGTGTACATGTCTATGTATGCACATCATCTATTTATTTATACTCAGAACATTTATTTCACTATTTTTACCAACTGACCTTTTGGAATCACCAAAGTCAGAAGACATGGATGGATGTCTACATTGCCATGTAGAGGCAAGAAGTGATGTTGTGTGAGAAGAAAGTGAGTTTTACTTCCAATAATCTTGTCCATGGTAGAGCTGTGCTCAACTCCTGATCCAGATCACCAGAGGAAAGGACTGAAGACAAGTCATTCTTGTTCACAACATCAGGTAGAACCATTCAATGTCTCACAATATTTTCATCTATACCTAGACTACAACCAAAATCATTATTGAAGGCATTTATGCCAATTTTGACAGTAAGATTGTACCTTACATGTGCCCTAATTGCACTACACAACTTGCTTCTCTATACAATGTCCTACACACTCTTTGAAAAGAAATTGCTTTCTGCTTGGATGATTTTTTTTTGTGCCAAGTGTTATTTTGTCCTCTTTCATTTCATGTGTACTTCACGCAAAAATTATCATACAAATATGAGGGAATGTTTAAATCTACAAGCTCTATACTCTGCAAAATGTGATCTCTATTTATATATGTTTATGCTGATAGACAGAATTCATCAGTAAGGTTACATCACTTGCAGAACTCTTTGCCACTGGAGATGAAAATGGCATTTTTGTCTTCCTTTTATTTAAAACCATTGCTAAACATAGGTGAGTTCTGTTCAATCCTGTCCCTTCACACATGTTAGTTATCTAAAGGTGCCTGACAATATCTTGATTTGGAGATGCTGAGAAAAACTTGGAAAGTGTTATCTGTGTAAATGAAATTAGTTTTAAAGAGCTGATAATTAAGAAGGGTGCACAAATTTGTGTAGTATTATTTTCTTCAATTAATCAAAGAGTAGAGTTAATCACAGTTTCATGGGGTTGAAATAAAATAATCTACTGCTGACCCAGCCTCCAGGATAAGGTAAATACTACAGAAGTTTCTTTCTTGCCTCTAAAATGTCCAAACACTGTGAGAACACAGAGGGTGAAATTAAGTGTACAAACAGAGCAATTAATAGACGCTTATGAGTTTTGTTGAGGGTTTTTGTTTTTTTCTTAATTAGAATGTGCAAAATACTGAATTTGTGAATGAGTATAAGAGATGAAAGCTCTGCCTGTCTTCCACTGCCCTTCTGGAACAGCTCACTGAGAGATGGCCTTACTGGCAGTATTAAGGCTGATTTTCCTTTCTCTTTTCAGGCATGCTGATGAATATTAAAGCCTTGTAAAAAGAATGAGCACATAGGTAAAATGCACTACTGATTGCCTGAAAGCCTTGATTTAAAAATTTAGGATTTTTAAAGAATAGTCATTGGTCCAAACTGAAAGAAGCTCGAGAGCCATTCCAAGCATTTGAGAGGAACTGGACTTTTTTAATTGCCTTAAAACATTGTCACTGTAGCATTACTCATAGACAGTAACAACAAAACCAGCTACAATCCTGTTTTCCTTTGGAACCAAATTGTTCTAAAATAACCCAAATATATGTATCTGTAAACACTGATCATTTTGTATTGATTTACTTTAATTCAGTCCAAGGGATTTATCAATAAAACAAAAGTTACTCCTGCTTGTCAAGGCAGGTCATAACAGTGCTGTTTCACAGAACTTCATACAGCCATGTAATTAGATCTATGCATAGTATAAGCTTCACAATAAGTTATTTTGCAACTGGCAAATCATTATATAAATTTAAGGAAAACTACAGCTTCTGGGCTTCTTACAAACATTTACAAAGAAAGGGGTGATGCAGTAGCTGCAATTACCTTCCCAAAATATTCCACTTTGAATAAACCACTGTGGTTTGTTTGGGAGGTGCTTTTTTGTTTTCTTACTCTTCTTTTCTCTGTATTATTTAAGCTAATTTTTATGGAATATCTGTGGAATATCCAAACAAATTACAAAACAGGCTCTGAGTCAAATTTAACCTCACTATATCTGTGAATATTGAAAACACAAGTCAAGCACAAGCAGACTTCCAAAAGACCTCAATCCAGCTCTTCCAGGGTTAGCAGCCTTTGGCTCTGAATTTATACTGCTATAAAGAGACAGTTATAAAGGAAAAGAAGCATTTCCCCCAGGTAATGTGATTACTTTTATGCTGCCTTCTCCAAAGGTGTCAGAGGAATACATTTGCCTTCTAAGCAGCCCTACAGTTGAAATGGGCAAGATGGTTTTTTATCTCTAGTTTTCAGTTGGGTACCAATGTGGAGAAAACGTGAAGGATTTGGCCAGGAAGCCTGTGGTAGAAGCACAGCAGAAGCACTGGAATGTGCAGCAGCGTCCTGTGTTCTCTGGTGGGATACCCCCATGTTCCAGTCAGCCCCTCAAGGTGACAGCATTGCTGGTTTTAAACTTCACACTTCTTAAACTGCTGCTGCTCCTGTTTACTTAAGCACAGCCAAGGAATCTGTTCTTACCCCTTCTCTAACACTCCCATCCATGTGGGGATCCATACAGTCGACATGTGAGGATTATAAAGATTAACTTAGCAAATTGCAAAACTGCAAGAAGCAGCACTAGGGAGGACCTTCAAAGTATCCCCTTCTCTTCCAAGGGGAGACAGATGCCCAGATCTGTCCCATTGAAGTGTCTCTGTGTGAACTCTCTGGCATGAGGCAGATACCTGAGAAACATGCTTTTCCCTCACAGAAGCCAGAACTTGAACTATTGAACATTACAGGTCAGAACACTAGTACTTCTGACTTCCAAATTGGCACTACCTGTTCATTGATTTCTGGAGCGGAGCTACAGAATTCCTTAGCAAATCAATATTTCTTAGTGCATCACCCATTGTGGTTTTGTGCAAATCACATGTTGGAAATTCCTTAACCTGTAGCCCTAGTCAGCAATTCATCCTCTGAATGACAAATTTCTAACTGACACATTTCTTCTATTTTGACATTTTTGCAGGTGTTCCAGTGGAACTTGTAAACATAAGTACAGGGAATCTCTCCCAGATCAATAAATCCTATCAAAATAGGGCTAGAAATCCCCTTAATTCATCCACTGTCTTGGATATACAGAAATAATCCAGGGAGCTAATGAGATCATCAGGTCAGAAATCTCAAATAGAAAAGGCAGCAAAAAAAATCTGTCAGTTGGGATGAAAGACATATTGCCTTCTTTTTATTTTACTCTGTGCTTCAGCCATTCTTAGATGCAGCCAGGTTGATTCTTAGTCTCTGAGGTCTCATCTGCTGCAGTAAGGCTGTAAGTGCCTCTTCATGAGGGAGTCCACTAAAATTTAACTAAATATAAAGAATTATACTCAACAGAGAGGCTGGAATATGTTGTGGTCTATGTGTGGTTGTAATTATACACATAGGATTTTCTCGTGGTTAGTGAAAATGAACAATAAAGATTAATGCTGGCACCCCAACGACATTTTGTTTCATGCATATGTGACTTCTTATAAAGCCTCATTATGTCTTTACCCACACAGAAGTGCAATGAATTATTCTTCCATGCTACTTCACCTTCCTCTTTCTGTGCATGATACAGTCACAGGCAATTCTACAAGGTCAGATACTATCAAAATGTAGAAAATATTATGTATACAACATGTATTAAATACTTACTCAACATCTGTCCTCCATGCCAGAAGCAGGCTGGCTGCCTGCACACTCTCTGTAGGTAACCTGCAGTCAAACTGTTCTAACTGACTTTTTCTGAATTTTTCCAAAATCTTGCTCCCCAGTTCCCCAGCTTTGTCAGCACCTTCTCTGAGGACAAAGACTGACATGTTCCTTTAAATATCCCACAGCTCCATGTCCAAGTTAACCTGCACTGGCTTTGCCCTGGTAGTTCTACCACTGGATTTACGAAGCTTGGCTGAGAAGTGTGGCCGTGGGATAAGAGCAAAGTGAGTAGAGGGTGACAGCTGATTATTTCCTGCCCAAATCAGCTTTGCAAACAGGAGTTTTGTCAAGGAAGGAAGCCCTTTGGTTCACCCTGGAGGAGCCAGGAACCAGCCTGCTCCCTGTGCATAGGGGAAGAGACACAGCCAGGACAAACTCATGCAGCTTCTCCTGCCAGCTGCCTTCAGCCTGGGTTTATTTGGATTAAGGTTCACCAGTGAGAAATGAAATAACACCAAAGACAAACCATTCCATTCTTATGAGTAACTACTGTTTTTTTGACAAAACTGCAGGGTTATTCCACGAGACTGACACTTATTTCATTCTTATTTCTAGCCATTCCCTCGTAACAAGGTTCTCATTCAGAAGCAACAAACTGAGATCCAGAAAATCCATGGTTTTCAGAAACCACAACGATTCTTCTGCTGAAGTCTTCCTCAAACTTCCTGCTACCTCTAAACTGCTGTTACAATTCATGGAATCTGTCTGCATAGATATTGGATGGCTATAACTACCTGTAATATTTTCATGAGAGATGTTTCCTGTCTGGTTTTCTTTATCATTTTTTCTTTTCTTCATTCTAGTTTTCAACTTGGTAGCATTAGAGAAAGGTCTACAGAGAGACTGTGGGGATACTTTGGAGATTGTGAAATATGACGGACAACAAGATGATGGAAATTACCACTGCCTTGGGAACATAAGCAACATAAGATTTTCTCTTTAATAAAACATATTTTTGCAAAAAAAAAATAATCTTAAAATAGTTTTAAAGCATTCTTGTACTGAAAAATTTAAGCTGGAAATTTCAAGCTTGAAATTTCCTAAAAAGTCAGAGGAAAGTTCAGTATCTTTAGACACTAATGGAAACAGGGATACTCATTAAGTCTAATTACCCACTTTTAATTAAGAAAAGATATTTCATTAGTGGGCTAACCCATCTCTTGGGCATTTCAGGGAAACTTTGAACTTCATATTGATCCCATCCCTGAATTATCCTGAACAGCTATTAACTTTCTGGTATTTCATTTTTATCAACTCCGTGACCCTGGAAGAAAGCTGGTTGACGTTTCCTGGCAGAGGTGAGGTTTCCAGGGTGGTGACAGGTATTACTGGGCTATTATCAGAGTTCAGTGGTGGGCACAAGAAAGAACCTCAGCCTGATGACAGGCATAAGGCTTCGGCATCCTCCTGGATGGCAGCGGTGATGAAAACCTCAGTGAGCTGAGTGAAAAGGAGATGAATCAGTTTGTAATGGTTGGAGAGAATCAGACATCAGTATATCTTAGTTGCAAATTACTCACTGTCAGCTATTTGGTTTATGACTGGGATGTTTCAGTTGCTGCTGACAACTGCTTGTTGCTCAAAATTGCATAGAAGTCTTGATATAAAATATGATATAGCAATTTTTTCAAATAATTCCTTTTTTCTCTGGTGATAAATTTATTCAAAGTTGTATAGACATCACTGTATTTTTGATGGCAATATAAGAAGCCCATTTTAGCATTGACCTGTTTTCCTCTTTTAGTTATTTTTTTTTCTCTTTTAGGAGGACTTTAAAATTAGCATAATAACCCTAATACATAATATTCAGCTCTAAAATTTCCTTTCCCTGTCATATGTTTCCTGTGGAAACAATATCCTCTGAACTGGTTGAATAATTAAATGGCTGTATAATGCAACATGGCAACACAGTACCTGATCAGAAGAGTCTATTTTTAGATCTACTTTCCCCTTTGTGTTTCTATCCTAAAAGTTGCACAGTGTGGAGCGTGGGAAATGCCTCCTCCTCTTCCATTTAACTGGGAGGCAGCAGGTGCAGAGCTCCCATGCCCTGATAGATGAAAAAATTTAGCAGCAGTTATAAAAAGCAGTGGTTATCAAGGAAAACAGGTGTTTGTTTGTTGTTTTTTTTTTTCTTTTTTAACAGCTGCTCCATCACCTCTGCTCCTCTGCCCTGTTTCTGAGCCCTGCCTTCCCTGTGAGCACTGTTTGGGATAAAGCTCCAGACTAGCAAAGAGTGGAGCTGCTTTTATCCTGTTTTGATATCTGTCTGAGGTATCTATGATCAGCAATAAGTTAAATAGCACAGAAATAAAGTGAGAATTGAAAGGGTTTAGCCCTCTTACAACATAATGTCGCAAGTGGTGTAAATGTGATGTGAGGTGTTCATGCCTGTCTCACTCCCAGGTAATTTGTAACAGCCTCAAGTTCCAATATGAAAAGCACATAGCTGCAGGGATACACGTCAGCTTCCCTTACACTGGCTGTCATTCCCTTGGAAACATAATAATTAAGATGTCTGGTGGAACTGCTTCAGCCAGAAATATTTTTAGATTTCAACCCATTTCAAGAAACTCAGAATATAAGGGAAAAATTATTATATGTTGAATGACATACTGAGGAAAGTATTCCTGATGTCAAGAGAAACACTTGAACAGACACTTAGGCAAAATTCCTTGCCAGTGATGTGAAAACTATCTTTTCCAGAAAAATATATAAATGAAAACAAAATAAAAAATAATAACAATATGAGTATTAACTCGACGGGAAACCAGGGCAGCTGAACCAGAATTGAAATGCTACTGATATGAGAGATCTCCATGTGCCCAGACAGTTTCACGAGTCTGGAGGTGCCGGTGTGTCCCACCAGCTGCCTCCCCAGTGCCCCATGGATTGGCTGATGGATGTGGGTTCTTAGAAACGAGGAGGAGCTCAAGAGCACGTGCTCTCACAGCTGGGGAGTCAGAGGATCTTTCTCTCCTGAGAATGGGTGGAGAGAGATGAAACAAGTGCAGTGAGACAGTTACACAGTGTTTATAGCACTGCTAGGCTGTCAGAAATAGTTAATTCTCATTTAGTGTTAATCAATGAAATAAGGCTCATTTAAACAAGTTGCAACCAGGATTAACAAGTGACATTAATTTGCTGGTTAGGAAAGGAAGGTTTTTCTGCCCAGTTAGACACTCATGGTGTAGGTTTCCATCTGTGGAGCTATTCAAGGGGAGATAAGTCTGCTTGTGTTGTGCCCCTGGGCTTTTCTCTGCAAATATCACCTCTAAAAGGCTACTAAACTATAAAGCTCTATCTGCTAATATACATTAAAAGACAGAGAAAAACTCTGACTGCTCGCTCTGGAGGAAAGACCCCTGAGCTGTAAGTGCACAAGCATCCCTTGCTCTGAAGCTGACCAGAGAAAGTATCAAGCAAGCAGGGATCTTGCAGGAATCATGGAATTTTTGAATCAACGAGACTGCATTTTATGAACTCCTTTGTTCTGTTACTCAGGGGGTTTGGTGAGTGGACAGGGCTGGGACCTGGAGTAGCCATAGAAACAACATTATTAAATAACAGACTAGGGAAAAAAGTAAAAAATAGAGAAAAAAAGGTTAAGAAAGGAGAGGAAAACTGGTAATGCTTTCAGTTTGAACTACCTCAACTATTCATCTTTCCAGGAAGGTGGACACTGAACTCCAGCTGAGGTTAAGGATGTAGTACTAAGTGAAGCAAAATTATTATTTTGTGTTCCTCATGGAGGCAATCCCATTTATGTACATCATCATAACGTTTGTTCTTCTTACAAGAACACGATATTTTTAACTCCTGTTTGCCTACTAATTGTGCTGCTTCTTCTGCAAAATTGGCTCTAAGCCACTGTTACACAGAATAGTTTCTACCCCACACCATCTGTATTGCACTGTGCACTGCTTGGTGCCTTTCTCGACCTCAGCAAAGTCACCCTGAAGCTGAATTTTGTGTTTGAAGGATCCCCAGTTCCATCTCATCTACAAATTTGATAAGTATGTTCCACATTCTGCTGCCCAAGTCACTTCTGAGAATTTCAAGGCCTGTTGAGATCTGTTGGACCTGCTTTTGTGCCTCCCTGCGTTCTGACAGCAAACCTCAACAATTCCCTCATTCTGGAATTCCAAATACTTTCACACCGAGCTTACACTTTTTCAAGTTTTATTTATGTCACCCTCTTTGTGTATAAGAATGTCATCTGCAAAAATGCCAAAATACTTTATCAGGTTTCTGACATCGATTTCTTCTCCCTTTTCCAGTGAGTTATGTTTCTGTCTCCAAAGGAAATTAAGTAAGTCTCTGGTGACGTTTTTCTTGATAAATGAATATGGGTTCTTATCTTCTTCTTGTCTTCTGGATGTTAACAAATATTTTGTTGAACCATGAATTTCAGCATCTTTCCAGGAAAGATAGGTCAATCCAGTTAACCTTTATGCTTTAACTCATTCTTCTTCTCCCTTATGAAAAATAGCTGCCTTTTTTCTTACTTTTTTTGTCTTCCAGTTTTTTAGTGGAAGAATTGCCTGTGCAACCTCTCCCTATTTTCTAAATAACTATTTCAAGTTTTAAGTGGTTGTCTTAAAGTTTGGCAGCACTTTATGTGCATTCAATACCCTGAAGGATTTTTCTATGAAGAAATATTTATTTTGCAAACATTATAACTCTGGACGGTGGTAAAAGTAGCATGAAATTCTCTAAATTAATAACTTGGTCTTAAAGGTATTATTTTTATTTTTGCTAGTATGGCGAATCACTGATTTTTAAAGCTTTTTTAAAGCTTTTTTTTTTTAGTAAGTTGTTCTCTGTTAAAGATTCACAAGATAAGTAAGGGGACGCAAGCACCAGTCACAGGCTGGTATAAAAAAATGCTTAGCAAAGACAATACTTGAAAAGTTCGATGTTTTCCACTTAGCTGTTCCTGAAAACATTCATGTTAGCATGTTCAGAGAGCTGACTTATGCAATCAGTTATCATAAGTAACTTGTGAAAAACAAGATATTTGCATCTCCAATGTCTACCTCACGAGACACATCTGTAGATAATACAGAAAATTCCTTTTCTGTATTAAGGATCCAAGTGTTTTTTCCCCTATCAGAAGAAAACCTTGCAGAAGGGAGAGATTTGTGCACACAGACTCTTGAAAGCTCTAAAACTGCTGACTGCGAAGTCTGGATCAGTCCCTGCAGGGTTGCAGAGCCCTATGGAATTGCAACTGGACACAAAGATCCACCCTGAGAAATCCTTATTATATAGAACCTGAAATACTTGTAAAGATTGGAGATATTTGGATGAGAGGAAGACAAAACTTTCTCCCACAAGCTGGGTTGCAAAGAGCTTTCCATCTTGCAAGGCAGAAGAAGAAAGAATTCCATTAAGTAGCTACCAAATTTTGTTAGGCTGACAGGATGTTGTGGATCTACTTCAGTCACAGCTCCCCATAATTAAAACATCTTTTTGAAGTGACTGATGTATTCGGTTTATTTTTGTTCTTAATCTCCCCATCCACAGAATGTTGGGGGTTTTTTATTTAACCTTCTGTACTCCCATCTGCCTTTATATGATTATTCCAACTGAAAAATTCAATTCTCTGAGCTGCCCATAAATAATTTTTTTGTTGGCTCTGTTTTGCAGCTGCCACAAGCTACTGAGCAACAGAGATTCATCTTGGAATTCATATATCTACATCTCCAACTATCTTGCAATTACTTGATTCAGATTTAACTCTGAAAGGAATTCCCTAAACTTTGCTATTTAAAACTGTATATGCACTAAATTGTATTTCTCTAAAGCTTTGTTTCGACCATATATTCTGACACACTCTTTTCTTAGTTCTCAAGGTTGCTTAGTTTGTTGGTGATCTAACCTTGTCATTTCAAGTTCATGTCCAAAAATGTAATGATTCCCAGAGTATCCTGTATTTTTTTCCCCTCTGAATTCTCCTAGCTCTGTCAGAGATTCCCAGTCCTATGAATAATGAATGAATAATTTAAGATTCAATTTCTTAATCTGTTGCCTTCATTCATTTTACAATTACTTTGATGAGAAATGAAGGCACTAACCAGGAATGCAGGAATGAACATATCATTTTAAAGACCAGTTCTCAGAAAAAAACAACCTAGATAGAATTCAAAGTGGTAATTGAAAGTGAAAGCCATGGGCATACAGATATTAATTAAATCCCTTTTCTGCCTAATCCCAGCAGATTAAACCTGGTGTTGCAGTTCAACACAAACCCCAGTGAGTTTCACAGAGTGATAAATTTGAATTTTATCACCCTAACAGTAAAACATCAAGGTATGCAAGGACAACATCAGCCATGTAAACAATTTTCCACTCATTCCACTCCTTGAGGAAATGAATATATTGCAAAACATACTTTAAAAATCTCCTATATATATATATATCTCGCTTGGAATTCTTCAGTTTTGTTCAAAACAATCTCCTGTACAATATCTTCAGCTACAGAGGCATTTCTTTGTTCTGCTGTCTTGATGATTAAAGAAATGTTAATAGAAAACATAGGAAATTTTTTATCTCATTAATAATTAATATTTCAAGGATAAAAATCTCTTAGAAGTTCTTCTTTTAATTCTGTTCTTTGGAGTTTCACAGAAAATATAAAAGAGGACAAGTCAGAGAAGTTATTATTCAGAAATGGTGGACCTGAGGCTCACTGGAATCTAATATTTTTGAATTCTTTAATTAAAATAGTATGTTTTTATTAACAACAAGTTTATTTCCCACCTTTGTTATACAGGCCTGCATTTAGGTAAGAAAAGAAAACTTAGAGAGAGCAAAACAATTGTGATGGAAGGAAATAGATAAGCAAAATAAATTTGAACATAAAGGAGTAGTTGATTCTAACCCATAAGATACATAAATAGCAAGTCTAGCCTCCTGTAGTTTATAAATTTAAGCTTATTGCTAAAAAGTAGCATGATGTATGAAATCCCCCCTTAATCACAGGAATAATGGATATCTAAAATTCAGTAGGTATCACACAATCTCTTCCTATATTTGAAAGGTGAAAAAGAAGGAAGATTGGCAGTTACTCGCTCGGAAACTTTGTCAATAGCAAATATTTGAAGAAGTTATCATGAAGACATAAAAAAGCAGCCATGGTTTCTTGAAAAGCATCTCTTGCTTTCCATGGAACAGCCTGCAATCCAATAGTGCCACGTTGGGAAGTCAAAGAGCAATGGCACTACAGAGGGAAAATTTTCCTGCTCTAAGTGCTAAGAACTGAAGGAAGGACTGGTGCATAATTCTGGCTGTGGCAGGACTAGATCTCTGCTGGGAGCCAGCTCAAGGAGAAACACCTTTTAGGGAGCCCAAACAGTTCTTCCCCTCAAGAGATTTCATGATTGATGTTGGTTTTGTTAATGTTTCTCCTTTAAGTGCCCTCCTGAGAACCAGCAGATCTCAGATATTCCTCGTTGGGCACACAAACTGTATAACCAGCAATGAGTGTAAAGGCTGGATCAGGTACTGAGTGTACTTGCAGAGGACAACATTTTATTAGTTAGAGAAGGCTTTCCTGACAGGAGTCCTAACTCTTAGAAAAAGAAAGACAGCAAGTATAAAGTGAGCCTAGAGCTGGAGACAGGTGTTGATAAAGAAACTGCACTGTGGCACAGAAAACTAGAGCAGTGAGACCTCCCTCACACAGGTCTGTGAGGACAACAACCTGTATTTATCAATCCTGTTGGCAAGATCTCACCAAAGGATAACTGGGTGCCTGTCCAGCTCTCCTAAGCCTGACTCAGGTTTAGAAACCATGTGTAGTATATTAATCCACTTAATGAGTTTGTGCTATCTGAATCCGGTCACATTTCGAGTATCCTGTGCTTCCTCCTGTCCAAAAATCATCACAATTATTTGTCCTTTCCTTCCCCAAAATGTCCCCTTGGCTACACATAAGCATTATAATTTCCTTGTACTAAACAGGAAGCCTCCATTTCTGATGAGTTAGAAGAAGAGAGCACTTAGCAGCAGGTACTGCAATTAAGCAGATTCAAAAAATACAGGGACTACAGTCTCCCTCTTCACCAGAGTAAAGAACTGTCCATACAGTGTCAAATCTCACACACTTTTCCATCACCTGCTTTCCTCTGGGCCTGTTTTTAAGAGCAACACTTAGGCAAGCAATATGAGCTTTATCCAGCTCAAATGTGAAGCAGTTTTTATGTGCCAGAGCAGTGATTTGCAGTCTCTTGATCGGGGAATTGTGGACAGACATAAAGTACTGTATGGTCTGCTGAAGGTAACTAGGAAAGCAAGGCTCATTGTGTGTCTCTTCCCTCAACTCCTGCTTTGATTTTGGCTAACCCAGCTCATGCCAAGGCCTGATATGTGCTGGGAGCAGTGTCATTAGGTCAAAGCCAGAGCACCAGGTGGGCAGGTGGCCAGGAGGAGCTGAAAGGCCTTTTTGCAGCCATGGTCACCTGTGCTGCCTCCTGCAGCTGTCACCTTTTGTCTGGTGAATTCCTCGGAATTCCCTAACTTATGGAGATGTTATAGACCAAACTTCCAAGCTGGAGGGTATAAAACATCATCTAAAATCTTTTGAAGCGGATCCAACAGCAAAGAGACTGTTGAGGCTTCCGTGGTTCCCAGTGTGTTCCAGATGATGAAGAAAAAAGAGGGATGAGCAGTCTCTCCATCTGCTGGGTAAACAGCTCTTTTCTCTTGCTCAGATGTGCACAATATTAAGATTCATTGGTTAAAAGTTATGACTTGAATGGTAAGTGAATTAACCTGATTAGTCTGGGCAAAAGGGGATTGAGCCACTGTTTGTCATGTTTGTTTATTTTAATTCTTAATGAGCTCATGAAACAAAGTTTACATTGTCAATTTGAGACATCCAAATGGCCCTTGACATGCTGTCAGATTTAAATATAGGGCTTATATAGGGCCCCTTACAGGGAATGTAGAAAAAAAATAAATTTGGAGCCTAGATGAACGTTACTGCTCTGAGGTGTCCTTCTCTTCCCACAAGCAGCAGATCTTGAGCTTTGTTGAACAAAGTTCTGAGTGGTTTTCTTGTCACAGTGATTGCCCTCACTGTTTAGAGAGAGCAAACATTCATTGTTACACAAGTTTCATCTAATTAACTTAACACACATAACATTTCCTAAACCAGCCTTCCAAAAAATTAAAAAGCTTCCAGCTTAGTCTTGGCATTTTTGTCCAAATAAGATCCAGCCCCTTGATAACATTTCCTTAAAATATAAGAAAGGCATTCTTACGAGTGCCACAGATTCAGGACTTAGCTCCTTCTCTCATTAAAAGAATAGTATAGTTTAAAAAGTGCTGGGTGTGTTTATACACCCAATAGCCAGAGTTCTCCAGAACTGTTTTGAAACATCACCTTAGGAAAAAAAATGGTTTATGAACATTGGACTTAAGCAGTGCCTTCTTCTCTACAGTGGTCACACCAGGTTTTTTTTGTCCAAGCATTGCTAAAAATGCCTCAGATTTCAAGTGGAATAATTAATATTTCTATTTCTGGTGTATGAAATCAGGTGTCAGAGGACAAATAGTCTGAGCATTGCAGGTATTTTCCAGAGCTCAGTGTGGCGTTTTCAGATTTTCCATATTCAGAAAAGACTTTTCTTGTTAAGTAGAAAAGACATATTTGATTCATTTACAATACATTCCTCCAGAATTTTGCCCACTTTGCAAAAAAACCATCAAAGCCAGATGCAAATCAACAAAGAGATTTCCTTAAGGTTCATCATAATTTCCTTGAAAATTCCCCAATCTGTCCTTCTGGTTCCATTTCTACAACCAAAAATTTCAGAATGATTTTTGGCATTTTGACAAAAATGATATTTTGACCAAGATAATATTTTTCTTTCTAACACTGCTGCAAATCTGCTTCAAAAATACCCATTGCATGAATTGGTTTTTCTTTTAACATTTCTCATAGCTCACTAAACCTCATCACCTCTCACACACCACCAACCCATCATCTCTTTATGATGCTCTTTTGCCAATTCTTCAACAATCCTTTCAATAACCTGGAATGTGACACCTTGAGAGAAGCCATATCTTACTCTTTTTCCTGAAGTTAATCTCTCTATTACATTATTTAAAACAAAAGACCCACCAGACAAAAAAACCCCAAGTGCTGCTCAGAAAAATATCATTGTCAGAAGAGCATCCTGTGAAGGTCCTGGTAAATCATAAATAGGGGGGGTTTATGATTTTCGGTAAATAATAAACAGTTAAATAGCCTATTCACTTTGGTAAGACCATGCCTCATATATTTACCTAAAATAAAGCTCTTGAAAACAATGCCACATTTCAAAAGCTTAACCCAAACTTAGAACATGTTTGGGGAGAAAAAAGTCCTTGAAAGATTATTTCTATCATTCACTTTTTCCATTTTTTTCTCAGTATTAAATACTACAACACAAAGAAATGCCAGTAATGGACATGTTTTTGCACCCAAAAAAAGAATGCAAAATCTGTACTTGTACCTAATCTTAACATATGTGCTCAAAGGAGAAAAAAACCCCAAATTTTGCAGTGACAAGAGTTGTACCTCTGTACCTCTTTTATTGTCTATTTCTCCTAACAATTGATAGGTAGGCCAGGTTTCGGACCAAGGAATTGTCCCACAGAAATTACTTTCCAGAAAAAACTAAAATATTGAACTTGCCAAATCTTTTGAATTAAACATTTCCCCATGGATAAATTTAACAGCAGGAAGGAAAGGAATTTCTATAAAGATAACAATATACTCACATGATTTTATTGACTTAATTTCATCTATTTCAGTTGCACTTTCAAGGGCTTAGCCAAAATGATACATTCAATGGTCAGTAAAGTATGTATTACATTCATTCCTGCCAAAATTTGCAGGGATGCATTGTTAAAAAAGGCCTACTAGTATTTTTATTTAGTTAATTCATCTCTGAGCACAAAGCACTGTAACGGCAAATGATTAAATTACTGTTAAATGTTAAAATCAGCTGCTTTTTCCAGCTCAGTTTTAAGATGTCCCAAGTGATGAGACTTTCACCATTTCTCCTTGAGAGTTTATTCTAACAAGTCTTTTTGCTTTGCAATCAACTTATGCTCTAACTTCTCAAAGTTATGCAAATTTGTATTTGCTCAGCTAATGCCTGGTTACAGAAAGTACAGCCACTTATTTGCATTTCAGAGATAATAAAAAATCATCAAGTTCCAATTTTAGTTATTTAAGGTTGGTCCCCATGGTAATACCAAAGGAAATCTGAAGGCAAACGGGGTGTTTTGTTGCTATTAAAAATATTTAATGATAGATAGATAGATTGGATAGATAGAAAATAGATAGATAGACAAATGTGTCACTCACAAGCGAAAAATCAAAAGCCTCCACCATACCGACCACCCCGTGAAAGGCAAGAGTTTCAAATGGGAGATAAACTGCTGTGAGAAAAGCAGATGCATTGTCAATATATGTTCAAGAGCCTTCTTTGCAGTTTTTCCATCAGTGTTTTACACTGTCCCACTTGGATCGATTTCCCACCTGCTTAACTCTCTTGCTGACAGATTTCATTACCTAAATTCGACAATGGGGCAACAATTTCTCTATTTGGAGCAGATGGATTTACCAGCAGGTGTATTTTCATCATGGCAGGAAATAGAAACACTGAAAAGGCAGGTGCTGGGCACATGTTGGTTTTGCATAACTAATTTTTGCCTTTATTTTTCTGGATACTTTGGAAAATGAATGTAAGTATTCTCAAGTCCAATAAAAGAGCTGGAATAAACCTACCAACCCACAACTAATTGGTATTCAAATTAATAACTACTGGCTTTGTCAAATAGATCTATTCTGATTATTTTGCTCTATTAGTACTGTCACTCCTTTTAAATTTTAACACTGTGTTTAAATCAATCTGTCTTTAGTAATTTATGTGAGCTACACAATTACACAGGTAGCAATTAGAGTGGCTTGGGCATCAAATGCAACTCCTAATAGAACTTTGGATGTGTACATTCATTCATTAGGTGATTATCACTGATAACATCATAACAAATGGACACATTATTTGAGGGATTTCTTTTCTATAGAATAATTTCTAATTTAAAAACTGTGTTTAAAGCAAGAGCTATACCCATTTATGTTCTCTTTAATAAGAGAAAGACCTGTTTGGAAAAACAGTTAAGTCACTTATAAATCTGTCAAATTTTCTAATTCTCATATGAATTATGTAGAGAATAGATATTCAGTTGTTTACACAGCACATATATTTTCCTCCATTACATCATTATGTGAAATTTTATCTTTTCAATGTGATATCTAGTTCACTGCCTACAAGCATTCATATAAGCTGGGATTTTCAACTTCTTGTCTTCCATAAATATTTCTGGAACCTGTGGTGCAGCATAGATTAACGCGTGGTAGATACTTGTGACCAAGAAAACAAACATATTTGGCTTGTTTCAAGACAGACACAGTCAAGAGCACTCAGCTCTGCACTCCCACTGCCTTAATTTCCCTCTCAGGAACATCTCTTGCCTACAAAACAGACCCAGATGTACAGGTTACTCCTGTGGTTTAAGCATCCTTAATTCAGCCCTCATTCCACCCTGCCTGTCAATAAGCTGCGTGCATGTGACAACATCGTGGCTATAAAATCACTTATTTTTCAAAAGCATGCTACAACACCAGATCTCATGAACAGGAGTGAAAAGTTTCCCACACTTATTTGTAGCAGGATCCATATGTTCCTGAGGGTATCTGCAACCTCAGCTGGAGACTGGAGATAACCAACATGCTCAGACATACAATGACTAAGATGTGGCTGTTCTTACTCTCCTGATTGTTTGTTTTCCTCAGGAGTCATTTTTAACTTTGCCTTCACCAAAAGCAATCTCATGGAGGATCAAATATGTGCCAAGGAGCAGGGGCTGGGACAGGCACCAGGCTGGCAGCAGCTTTTTTGGTAAGGGGTTTGCACAAGTCAGCAGATATTCCTGAGCCAGTTGAGTGGGAATTCTCACAGCATTGCCACAGATACCTGAGTACAGAAGGTAGGAATTATAAAATTATTAGTATAAAGCCACCAATCTCTCTGGAAATTTTATCTCTTGGGGATATTCAAGCATTCTGTGTTTTTCCTGGCCTATTTCCCACTGTACTGTACATACGCATGCAAGGAAGATGACTGCACATAACTCTTGGGGCTCTGCAGAAAACATTTTTGAGGGAATAAGTAAGTCCTTAAGTATTAACACTACTTACCTATTAGTTTTTAGGCTTTCTGGGAGAATTCCTTATCATGACTTGGGCACACAGTATGAGATTCAGCTCATCTGATTTTACGTGTCAGTAGTTGAATATCTCCATGTCTGAGCTGGTCACCTTTTATAATTGTTACTGTTTTTTCCAGGATGACATGCATATGTCTTATTCCTGTTTTGTTCTAAATGTTTGAATCAAGGAATCTCACAAGAGCACAGGCCAACATGCAGGATTTCCAATGCTGAACACAACTCCTACTTCCTTGGAGCTCACCGAGGACAAATCCTAAAGCTGAAATGCTGTAAGGGAGAAGTATCATATGTAGGGTTTAGATGTGAACTAGGTGCCAAACTGCTCAGCCCTGGGAGTATAAAAGTGATTTCAAGCAGGCCCATGAGATGAAGATCCTCACAGGACTAGACCAGTGATTTTCTGTATCCTAATTTTAGCCAGAACACAAACTCCTTTTCATTTAGCAAGTGAAATAAGTGTGTTGCAGCAGCAAAGATCACACTAAGAGTTGAGCACTTCAGGTATTTATGTGCAGCCCTCGGTGGGGTTTGAAGTCCTCAGTGATCTGCAGCTGGCTCAGCAATGTTTTTTCTGTATCAAAGTTGAGCCTCTCCTTGTGGACGTGGCCTTCACTCCCTCACAGAAGTACATTATCTGGCCCCAGAATTTAAGACCCGATAAAAAAATCCTCTACTTTGTGAACAGGATGAAAATAAATTAAAGTGTCACTGAGACCAGCTCATGTTCTTTTCTGAATCAAAGATAAGTAGCCACATCCAGACCTTCTAATTTAAGAGACAGGAATATAAATTAATCACCAAAATGTGTGGATATCTGCTTATTCCACACTCATGTTCTCCAGTTTTTTACTTAATTCCTATACCCAGCAGCTGTTCTAAACACTCACAAAGAGCAGAGCTCATCTTACCTCAACTGCAGTTGCAGTTTGCCCTCACCTTGGGCCCAGCAGAATGGTGGAGCTGCAAATTTGGAATGGTTTCCCCTGTTTCTCACACAAATCATGGTAGAATAACCCTTCTTTTTTTCCCCCCTAAACTGGTAATTCTTGTGAAGGTGCCTGAGCTTGGAAACCCAAAGTTAAAGTAACACCCACTTGTGCAATTCCAATAAAATCACACATCATACACAAAAGTGCTCTAACCAGATGTTTATCAAGCCCACAGGCAAGTAAAATCTATTCCCATTTTCACAATTTTTACATACTTTACACAATATTTTATAACACTGGCTTGATTTAAAATAACCCCCTACTCTTACATCAGAAAAATATGTGATATTACCTAGAAAATTGATAGAATTTTCATGTTGATAGATTAATAATTACTGGGTAGAAAGGAGCACAAAAGACAAAATTATATGACAGGTTCATTTTTAGACAAGACGTGCTGTTTTGTATTAACTATAAACATTTTCCTACTAAGGGTAGTATTAATGAGAAACTTATCGATTTATTCAAACTTCTTTAGTTTTCCTCTAATCCATATTGAACTGCATTTAAACCTCACTGGCTTGTCTATAAATATTTTGCATAGCAATATGCTGATCCATAAAATATGTGGGTTTTTCTGCAAAAAATGTTGCTTTTTGTTTTGCTTGAGTGTAGAATGTATGGGTGGTGGTTAAATTGTTTTGGTTTTATTAATGCTTCAATTTGTAATAGCTGGCCATTTCCGAGAGGATATAATTCTTCAAGTTGTCATCAATAACAATTAAACAACAACAACTAAAATCCATTGCAGCAAAGAAAACAATATATTTAACATCATCTAACAGAGAAGCACCTCTTCATCTTAACACTAATAACAACTGTGCCACTATTGGTGACAATCCAATAGTATAGATAGAAAAATCCTGTGTAAGCCAACAGAATTAGGATAAGTTGAAAAAGAATGGATCCAAAAGAGGTGAACAAAAAATGAGCAGGGGGGTTGTTCTGATTTGTTTTTTTTAATTGAAAATATTAGTTCAGAACACTATCCAGAGGACTGGGAATTTAATACATATGAGGTCACCAAAAAAGTCAACAACACGATTTATATTATCAAAATACCACTTCAAATTGACAAACATATTGAAAAATGTTCTCCTAAAAATTAAACCACTCAAGTTCGCACTAAATCTGATGCCAGCCCGCAGCCCATGGGTTCCACAGTACCAAACCAATCTGTTTTCCTGGCTGTGTGCAAGAACAAGGATTCAACGTGCCTTGGGTGTGAATCAGAATGTTCCATAAATAGGACAGAGCCTTCAATTTACGATTTTCCTCTCCACTCCTCCACCACTATAATCAAGAAAAATTGGAATACTGTGGGCACAGGGCCACAAAAGCATTTCAGTTCAGGAATTTAGTTCTGAGGAAAAGAAAAAAAAGACTAAAAACATGCATCCCTGTTTTCCTTTGATCTTTGCTGTGTAGCTGGCACTAAATCAGTCTTCAGTTACATCCTCGGTCACTGAAGTCTGCTCCTAGTGCAGAGGTAGAACTGAGTACTATTTATCATTTGCTCATTTGGGCTATATTTTTACTTGTTTACCTGTAAATACATATTTTTAGATGTTGCTTAGTCTTCCAACCACACTTCCTTTCTTGTAGACCACTTCAAACACAATGTACTGAAAAATGCACCACCAATGCTTTTAAGGACACAAAGAAAAGCACTGAAATCTGTGTGGGAGGCAGATCTTCACTGCCCTTACCCACATCATTACCACAAGGGTATAAACAAGCGTGTTCACAAAAGGCTTAAAGAGAAATAGGGTCTATTTTTCCTCTTCTGCAGCTCACCTAACAACTTAGATCTGACTGTGGGATCAGCACAAGTCAGTGTGAATGTTTCTACAGCCACATCGGCAGCTGCTCAGCACATCGAGCCTATAACTCCACCAGCTCAGAAAGATAATACACAAGGACTCTCAATTAGTTACTATCAAACCCTCTGCTCACACAAGAAGCCCCTGATCAAAATTTCTAGTCAAAAAGAGTCAGCAGAGTAAAGCAGTAAATCTCTTCAGCATCTGTTCTGATGGAGATGGAGTAATGGTTCACAGGCAGGAGCTGGAGTTCTCAATCAGCTTGGTGCAGTTCTGGGAATAATCACTACAGACAGGAGTGTTTCAGGGAAAATAGAGCTCCAGATTAACAAATTGACTGTGAATCATTAAGGGATAGGGCATGAAATGATATTAAGCCATGGCAACAAAGGACTTCCAATTATTTATGAAAAAAGTCAACCGAGACAAACTGCTGTAGCATTCATTAAACTAATGAGGGGAAGCACCATGAATTGCAGTTTGAGGATAATACCTTGAGGTCAGAATGCAATTTGATGCAGCTCTGGTTTGATCTCTCTGCTGAGAACTGTGACACTGTTCAAAAATTAAATTTTATAAGGATCTGAAGTAGTAGATAGAGTTGCCCTTCCTTTAGAGAACAAAATGGAGAAAACATGAAAAGTGCCTCTGTGGGGTAAGAATTTTGTAACCTTAAGGACTGCATTTGGGTTGGATATTAATATAATTGAGAAAGAAAAGATGGAAAAAAGATGAAGGGGTTTAAAAAGAAATAAAATTTGAGCCCCAACCACCTTTTAAACAGAAAGAGACAAAACCCTGGCAGAACTAACCTGGCTTTTCATCTGTCCCACAGCACAAGCACAGCAATACTCTCAGACTCTTCAGCCTGACAACGATCCAGTGCTGTCAAGGGCCTCATTTTCCTTGAGGCTTGATGTTCCCACCTTCCAAAAAATCAACTTGTTCCTGTCCTGTTCTAGATTGCTAAAAAAATACCTCCAAGATCTGCCCAGATCACAGGCTGCGACCTCTCCAGCAATCTGTATATTCAGCCCGCTGCGAGGCTGAAGGTCTTTCAGATTCCTGTTTCCATCCCTTCTCCCTTCATCCGTTCTTCGACATCCCTCCATTGAAGAACAGGATCTCTCAGACCCACCAGCTGATCTTCTCCATGATACTCTCTCCATCCCAATGTTGGAGACCAAATTAAAATTAAATTATTTTGCTAATAAGGTCTTTACTAGCCTGACTAATTAAGGATTAACTGTTCAGTGGTGGTAGCATAATTAAGGAGGCAGTAAATTCTAGAAAGAAGGCAGGGATGAGCTGTGAGCCAAACTGAAGAAGGGTTTATCTCCCATTCTTTCACAGCTGACAGGAGCCTGGAAGAGTTCATCTGCTTAACAGTCTAAGAGAATATCCTGGCTAAAATACAGACATGAGCAGGACGACTTCCAAAAGTCAAAAGAATAGTCATATTATTTACGATTCTTTGTCTTATTGTTAAGCTTAAGAAACAAATTATCAACTCAGAACACTAAAATGTGTTTGTGTAAATTCTGGCATCAGATATTCGAAAGTTGGGGTGCAGGGTCTTGATGCCCTACACACTGCATGAGTGGTTCCAAGCCTGGAAGCCCTGCTTCACACACCAAATTTTATCCAAGAGAGGAGCAAGTAGAAAACTTCCTCTCTGTCTGCTACTACTTATTCAGAACGTAATTTTCTAATACCAGAAACTTGATGTGAGTGATACAATTAGACTCAATAACAAGGCCAGAGTGTGGTCTAGACAAAATTAGGTGAAAAATTGAGAACAATTTTACCCAATGCCAAGACTTATAAGCATTGGAATGAAAATGACAGACAGGAGACAGGCTTGGAAAAGAAAAGGTACATTTTCCAGGGATTGCTTTCATTTTGAAAAACAAACAGAAATAAAACTGAAAGAAGCATGGTTAAGTTCTAACCAAAGATATGTTTTGTTATTGAAATCAGAAGCTTCTATTTCACAGCTTATGCCATGAGGAGATCAGACCAGACAACTTTCATAACCCGTTTTGGATTTTCAAATCTTTACACCCACAGGGCAAGGAAATTATCATAACACCTGGCCAAGCCTAGAGCAGGAGTTTGATGAAACATTATGCATATCAACTCTGGAATCAAGAAGCCTTCTGTCTGACAATGAGCTGTGGCATTGGGATCCCAGACAAGAGGGTTCTCCTTCAGCCCCATGTCGCAATCACTTCTGATTTTCTGAAAGTAACAAAGCTGTTATTGTTTCAGACAAGAGAGGAGACAAGATAATTAAGTTTTACAACTACTGCAGAAGTAAAGCAACCCTCCTGGATTCAGGTGAGCCTAAGAAAAATTTTATTCCAACACCAAGACACTGCGTTCCTCAAACTTCTGTCGAGGCACAGAAGTGGAGCCGCTTTAACGGGGGTTTGAAATAGATACACGTGCTTTATCGGTTTTGGGTATGACACATAACTACTTGAAGTTTTAACATTAAACCAGTAGATAAATAATACTTATTATGTGCTCAAGCACTTCATAAGTAATAATTCTGCAAAGAAAATGCCAACCCAAAGAATTAAAGGTTTCTGAAGTTGTAAGCAACTATAAATTGCTGGAAATACAGAATAAAGAGAGAGTGGGATTTCCACAGTGGTTCATAACATTCATCAGTCAGGTCTGGTGTCCTGTCTCTGTCCTCTCCCATACACCTCACATGAGGAAAGTCCTCCAATACATGATGTGTTGTAGACTTTTTCTTTAGAAAGAAATGTTCCCCTCAAATGCTTAAAATGAGAAACCAGCCTTGACAAATGAGATTTGATTACTTATGTTTCAGCCTGAAAAACAATCAAATGTCATCACAGGATTATCCACACACACACAGTCTATTCAGAAATTATATTTGGACCAATTTTCACTACCAATATAGGTTTTATTATCTCTACATGTTATGGTAGTTTTGGATCAGAATTGAGTTTGTCCTTTAAACCTTTAATTTTCTCCTTCATGAGCTCACAATTATAATCCGACCATGCTGTAAATTATTCAGTTATAATTTGCACGTAGTCATGTTTTCTGTGCATCCACTGATATCAGTGAAAGATTAAAATAAAGTGTGTTGTGCTGCAGCTGAAATATGCTTCAGTGTGCTTGAACAGAGTTGCTTGAAAGAGCACAAAATAGTATTTAAAATGATATAACTGCTAGCTATTGATTGACAGGATCAGCATTGCAAAAGAAAACGCAGAAAATTGGATCGTGCTCCAAAAAGAAATGAAGGGAAGAAATCAACACTACCCAAACGGGGACAAAGTGAGAATAAATGTAAATATGATCATGCTTTCCAGAAAACATGATTTGTTACAAACACTGCAAAGTAAAGCAAAACAAAAGCAACAGCAGAATTGTTTGACCATATCCCCCAAAGCATCCAAAGTAGTGCTACAAGTTGGATTATGATCTCAAATATTCCTGCCGGAGCAGCTGTCCTTCACGTTCTGGGCTTCCAGCCTTCAATCATCTGTTGGAGGGGGGAGCTGCTGCAAATGCAGGGAGAGGATTGGAAGTCTGGCTGTTGGATAGATTTTTTATTTCTTTGCATTTTCAATAGTCAAAAAAGAAAACCCCTCATCCATCACTTTGATAGAAGTCCAGAGGGCATCCGTTTATTCTATTCAGAACACAATCCAATGAGTTCAGATCCTTATTTATGTTCTTTCAATGCTCAGATGTTACATTTTCTTGGCTATTATCTGAGCGTTACTATTTATTATTAGTCTGCAATGGAGATCCTATTCTAATGAACTGTGATACACTGACATATTTCACGTTTGCTGGTTATATTAGATTTATTGCAATTACTCTTGAAAGGGATATTGTAATTTGCTGAAATCTCATTGTGGGTAAGGGAATTCCTGTAGGAGGCTCTCACTGAATTTTCTATGAGGCTGTGCTAAGACCTTATATTCCAAGAGCTTGAATGATTGCCAGACAGCCTAAGACTCATGCTTTACATAATAGAAAATTTTAATTAAAAAATGAGCAATAAGTTCGTGATAGATCTCACATCAACAGAAAGAGCACGCAGCTCTAGTATTTTTTTAAGATAAACCATGAGTTAAAATGAAATTCCAAGAAATAAAATGAGGAAAAGGCTTTAAAATAAAACCTTTCTTATGAAACATGGCTACCTATTGAGATGCTTGGTGTTCTGCTTTGAAAGGTTCAGCTGGTTATTGGATCTTCCAGTGGAAACTTCTGAGAGGAGTTCCTTAACCTCAGACCCAGTCTGAAAGCTCAAACAAAGGAGATGGCAGGAGCAGCATGAGGAGGCAGAAGGGTTCATACATTTGCAGTCAGCTCAAGAACTGAGTCCATCTGTCCCCAAGGCCTGGTGCAGGTCAAGTGCTGCCCTGTGATCCCACACTGTTCCAGGCAAGGGCCGGGAAAAACCAGTTCATGGGTGAAGTACACAACAGAGATTGCTCCCTAAGGACCACGTGAAAGAGGCCAACCCATTTTGGTGGCCTGAGTTTAGCTCTGTGAACACCAGTCATGAGTGATGAGCCAGAGGGAACCATTCCCAATGAGTTGACTGGTAGAGTCTGTCATCTGCAAAAGGACCGAAGCTCCTTTCCCAGTTCACCCATGTCTCCCAGTTACTCCAGCCTCCCCCATCATATCACATGAAGCTCTTCTGCTGGAGAAGCTCCTGGAAACAGTCTGGGCATCTCAGCCTCACTCTTCAGCCTTAACAACACACATCCCTGAAGTGAACTCTTCTGCTGGCCAGGGCACCTTCCTGAGGCCTGCAAGGCTGTGTGTTCCACAGATATCTGACACACATTCCCCAGTGACTGGTCCATTGCCCAGGAAGAGCTCTTGGATAAATACTGCAAGATTTCACATCGTTAAAAGAGGTGTTTGGATATTAAAAAATGTATTTGGAAATTAAAAAAAAAAAAAAAGTTTTCAGTCAAAATGATCATCCAGACACCTTGCAGTGAGTGGTGTAAGCAGTTTTCTTCACTCATTACTGGTATGTTATTGATTTTGTTGATGTCACACTTGGGATGAATTTGGCTGCTTCTTGCTAAAAAAACCATTTGAAGGCTTATTGATAGTAATCAAGTGAGCCTCTCATTATATTATCCCCTGGTTTCTTAACAATAGGAGGGAATAGCCATCAGGGAAGGAGGAAAAGGCTAATCCATAAATTTCTCATTAGATGAAAGAGAGAGAAACATTTGTTTGAGTAATGGAATATGTTTAGCATCACAGCCTGCAGTTAATCATGTTTATTTACCCGTTCTTTTCCAATATTCACAGAATGAAACTGCGTGGATTTTAGCACAACAGCACCAGCCACCAGTATGCAAACGGGCTGTTCAAAAGAACACCTAAAAACGCACATTTTTAAAGCAGTGAGAGAATACCTGTAATCAGGGTGATAATAAAACCAAATACATTTGCATATAACACCATTACTCTATTTAAGGATCAGTAATAAGTAAAACTTAGAAATCAAGCTGAAGTGAGTGATTCACAACAAATAATTCAGCCAATTAATTTGCTCTAATGTTTTGCTTGGGAGTGTGTTTATTTATTTTTTTAAATCTACTCATTGATTTGAAAAGTTTTGTTTACTGTTAGATTTACTAAAATCCAAGTTCTGTCCTTTATTTCTACTGTTTTATAAACTATTCAGAATACAAATTAAAAACTTTGATTAGACAAATCCGGCTCATTACTGGAAACAATTTGTGACATGATTCAAGGATGATTACAGCATTGAAAAATTTTAGATTTATCTATAATATCTCACCTTTATCTTCCTTGCTGCAGGTTAGAACCATCTGCCCTTGTCCTTTTCACCACATGGAGGGAAAACAGGTTGTTCTCCTGCTCTTCACGGAAGAACTTACTTCAATACTGAATTTCTCTTTACAGTCTCGAAGTTAAATTAAACTAAACCAGACCTTATCCCTAAGAAAAACCTATTTTTCAAAATCCATGTCTTTTATATGTCAAGATCACCTGAAATCCTAATCCCACTTGCAAAGTTTCTTACACTCTCTCATCCACCTGAAAGCATAAGTAAATTTTAGTAATCAAATTTTCACCTAAAATTAACAAACATATTGAACACTCCTAGATCCAAGAGAAACATAAATGCAGCTGCATTCAATACAGCCTTTCATGTGCATGAATAAGAAGTCATTTACACTCTTAATTTTATTTTTTTTTCCTTCAGTTCCTATTTTATCTCATACTGGACAGCTATCCTGTCATATATTATCCTTTGGAAGAACAGGCACTGCTTGGTCATGATGGAAAGCTTCGTATAATTTCTGTGATTAGATTTGGATTTCTTGTACTTTTTTTTGGCAGTTCTAGCAGAAAAATCAAAGTGAAGCTTAAGTTTTGAAGATGCAGAAATGTGGCTGGTACAGCTTAAGGTTGAGCCCTCTTGTCTTACTGATAGTTGCCTGGGAGAAGAGACCAACCCCCACCTGGCTACACCCTCCTTTCAGGGGGTTGTAGAGAGTGAGGAGCCTCCTCTTCTCCAGGCTGAACAACCCCAGGTCCCTCAGTCTCTCCTCACACCACTTGTGCTCCAGTCCCTTCCCCAGCCTCATTGCCCTTCTCTGGACCTGCTCCAGCCCCTCCATGTCCTTCCTGAACTGATGGGCCCAGAACTGGACACAGCACTTGAGGGGTGGCCTCACCAGTGCTGAGTCCAGGGGCAGAATCACTTCCCTGGTCCTGCTGTCGAATCACTTCCCTGGTCCTGCTGCCACACTGTTCCTGATCCAGGCCAGGATCCATTGGCCTTCTTGGACACCTGGGCACACTCTGGCTCCTGTTCAGCCTCCTGTCAATCCAAACTCCCAGGTCCCTTCCTGCCTGGCTGCTCTCCAGACACTCTGTCCCCAGCTGGGAGCTGCAGGGGGTTGTGGCCAAAGTCCAGGACCCAGGACTTGGCCTGGTTGAATCTCATCCCATTGGAATCAGATCATCTCTCCAGTCTGTCCAGGTCCCTCTGCAGAACCCTCCTGCCTTCCAGCAGATCAACACTTCCCCTATCTTGGTGTCATCTGCAAATTTGCTGATGGATAAGGGACTCAATCCCCTTATCCAGATCATCAGTAAAGACATTAAACAGAACTGGGCCCAACACTGATCCCTGGGGGACACCACTGGATCTGGGCCCAGCCCAGTCGAGTATATGCTCCCAACAACACAAGGTTAAGACCAAATCAGTCAGTGCCAGTGACATGATCCATCTCCTCAGAACTGAAGCAAGCTGGTTGCTCACCAAAACCAAGACACAGGATGGAAATACACCCAACAAGCATAAATATATCAAGCAACACATGGTTCTCTGGGTCTTCGAAAGCACGTTTCAGATTCCATCATTTTTGTGTACTGAAAAGGTTATTGTTTAAATGGAATAAACTGGCAATGTATTGATTACTGGTGGCCCTTACAATACATTATGTGGTTGGGTTAATGTATTCATTTTTTTAATAGGTTTGTACCAAAATGGTCTCATTGACATGATCTTGCATGAAACCTACTGTATCAGCCTTTTATGGAACTGCAACTAAACAAAATCACAGCTGGTGACATGTTGTTTTACAGAAAAATCCCAAGACCCTCAGGTCCTTTGAATGCGTATGTGACACGTAGAGAGTATCTGTGGATCTAGAATATGGATGTTTTCAGTTAATTTAGGAAGTATTGAACATTACTGAAACTAGTAACTATCAGGGTGGGAACACTACAAATCATGCATTTTAATTTGACCTATTATTTGTACATAATTGGTGAAAACTATTCATTTTCCTCGCCATGCAGACACAGAAAACAAAATCCTCATCTCTCATTCTGTGCCTTCAGAGCTGCATTTCAAAACAGGAAAAACTGGTGATAGTATAAATGAAAACTAAACAAAGCCAAGGTTCTGGTACTAGCAACTAATTGTTGTGTGGTCAAGGCTGAATTGAACTATATTGTCTTTAAGATTTTTTTTTATTTAACTTTCACTCTAGCCTTTGCTCTGAAAGTAACAAATACGTGCCAAATATCCACCTCTTTTGATATATGTTATTGAAATAAGGTTTTTGCAAGGCATAGGAAAAACAAACAAACAAACAAATTCCAACTAGAAATGTAATACCTTGGAAAAAATTTAAGTAGCCTTTCAATACTTTTCTTAACAGAGTTGAGTTATTTGCTAAAGACAATCTGTTCACAAGAAGAGAGACCTGGAATGTGCCTCCTGCACAGCAGTCTCCCTGCTCTGCTATTTTAGTGGCTTTACCCTTTTCACATAATCCCACTTATCAAGTTATCAAAGACTATCTTAAGAAGCGTCAGATTTCTTACCTCCTCCAATATCCACCACATCCACCCAGTTCTATTGGAAAAACGTTGCAAAGATTATCCCTTGGTTCTTACTGGAGCTGAACAGATCAGGCCCTTGATGGCTCTCTGGGTAAGAGAAGCTCCACTGATCATTCCCACTGCCTCTTCCCTGAATGCAGGTCTGGAGCAAAGCTCATCAGAGCTGGACACAATGTTCCATGTGACATCTTAGGTCTTAAAAAACGGCAGCAGTTCTAGTTCTGATTCATCCAACATCCCTCCCTCTGCTTCTTTCCTGGCCTCCCCAGCTATTCTGAAAGAAATAATGAAGAATTTTTTCAGTTTGCTTCTATAAGATGACTGAGAAAATGCTGGTAAACCTAAAAATCTCGGTTTAACCTGCTGCACAAGGAAGAATTACTATTTTAGTTGATCAGCTTAGCTGAAAACTTTCAGAATAGCTGAGAAACCCATGCCCATGTGCTAAATCATTGGCCTACATTTCTGCTGAGCAGTTGGTCACCAGACATCCATCACAGGTTTCACAAATACATGAAGTACATAATGTACTTGGTGTGGGATGCATTTGTCCCTCACACTGAATTGACTTTGTTTTATCCATAGCCAGGACTGTTTTTCAAAGCTGGTCAGGCAGTGTTGGAGATGTAAATGAGGTAGCAGGGACCAATAGAACCTCATTTATCTAGTATTGCAGAGTAATTGCTTTTAAGACCATCAATGTTGATTAGTTTACATTTCAGTGATTTTTAACAAGTTGCCTGCTTTGAATCCTAAAGTTGGTAAAGTTTCCATAAAAACTGAAACATGCTGTCCTAGAGACTGTAATTTTCTTACAGTCTGGCTTTCCACTGTAGTCTGAGCTGCCTGAAAAGAAACCAAGCTTTAGAGATCACAAACAACCAATTTCACAGTACAAGCAGTTGTAAATAGAGCTAAATTCCCTTTAGTAATAAAGTATTCATCTTTGTGGTTCATTGAGTTCAAAGAAAAGCATTTTTCAGAGTTTAAGCAATTAAGCTTATATTTTATTTTCTCCTCTAGAAAGGAACTTATCACAAAAGCCTGGGATTGAGAAGCCACTGTGGTATTGGAGGTATTCTCTGCCTATGAAATTTCAATTTAGCAAAGCTTGTAAAACCCTACAGGCAGTTAAGGCCCGATATGCTAAAGCCACTTTGTTTTCACAGTGTATTTATTTTGGATCATTGCTACCCAGTTGATTAGCTACTAAATTAGGATGTCTGAACATTAGAATCATAGGCTGAAAAAGACCTCTAAGATCAAGTCCAACCATTAACCCAGTGCTGTCTAGTCCTCCTCTAAACCCCACCCTGAAGTGCCAGGTCTACAAGTCTTTTTAACACCTTCAGGGGTGGTGACACCAACACTTCTCTGGGCAGCTCACAAAGTCTACTCAGATTCAGCCTATAAAGCACCTCTTACCAAAGCAAACTGACAATTAATTGGCAAATTAGCCAGAGTACATATTGAAACACTGTATATGTAGTACCCTGAAAAGGGAAGCTACTCTTGCCCTTAAAGGAGTACTCCTGGCCACTCATCTCTGCCTTCCCTCCCTGCCACCCATATGACCTGCAGACCAAGTTGCCTGTGAGATCACCCCAATTTTGTTTCAGCTAGCATGCAATAGAGCACTTAAACAGTCCAAAAGTCTGGTGTTTGCTAAATGAGGCTCATGCTGACCAAACCCAATTAAGGCTGAGAGAATTACAATGCCCTGCAGAGAAAGCAGTAGGTAACCTCTGTACTGCTGCATCGCCTCACGTGCTTAGTGCAGACATAGCCCTGGGAGCAAGGCTCAATTCTGCATCATCCAATGACCCTCAAGCTCACCCCATCTTTCAGAGGACTTTCTTGTAGTGACAAGAGCCCGTTCCACTGGCACAATCGTTGCTTTAGTCCGCTTTTTTCAGCACAGTCAAGGTACTGTTCAAGTTCCCATGGCTCTCTTTGTAAGCGAAAGATTGTTAATCTCAGTGCCTTGGCAAGATTAAGCTTCAGGTGGTTCTAGTTCATCAGCCTAAACTTGCCATGCAGATCAGACTGAGTTGCTGTGCAGCTGAGCAGTCCCATTGTTTCACTGGTTCTCAGATGTGCATGAAATGATCTCCGCACATGATTCAAATCCCTTTAAAGTTTCCCTTCAACAGCACAGAGGTAAAACCATCAGTACTACCACCACATAGTTTCATGCTAGATTTGATGATTTACCTTTTTTACTGGTTCCAGAGTGTGAGAACTGTACTGAGTCTCTCCACAAAACATGTCTTTGCTTGTGTTGAAAAACAAGTTTAAATTATGTCCTGCAGAGGCCAGTTAAAATCCCTTCAGCCCATCTTTAGTCATGTGCTGGTAACTGTTTTCTCTCAGGCTGTAGTAGATGAATTGCAGCTGAGCTACACGCTTCGCATAGACTCATTTGTCTAATTGTGTCCTTTTATCAGGTGGGTGAAACAGCTGAGGCACAACCATGGTCTTTTATTTGCTCATGTTATTTGCACATTGATCCAGCAAAATAAACTGAATTAGTAGATTTGGGCACATTTCTCTGTTACAGTTGAATTTTACCATTTAAGCTGTATAGGTTCTCATCACCTACCCAAACTGATGACTACCCAAACTGGGTGAAACACCATTTTGTAAGCAGGAGCAACGATTGGAGAAGTTACTGAGGCAAAGGAGCATTCCCAGGAAGAGCTGAATGAAGACAAGGTATTGTGATATAGATGTAGCCCTTTGAAAATCCCTTACTTTTAAAACAAGCCAGAATTTTGAAAAAAAATAAGGAAAGAACTGGTGAAGAATGTGAGCTTGGTGTTATAAAATCAGTCATGGGATCCCAGCAGCAATTGAAAGGGAGGGTTGCGTTGGTCAGGAAGAAGTCTGTGAAGAAACAAAGCTCCTAACAAGCTAAATATTCTGATGCTAGAATCCAGGCAAGACATGTGGGAGCAACCAAACTGGGTCAAAAGGACCTAGATATCAGCCTTAGAAAGGACAGAGAGGGAGACAAGAGAAATGTGAAAGTCCAAAAAGGCTGGGACAAAAGCCTCTTAGCAGGTAAAAGGACAGACTGAAGGCATCATTTATGTGTTCAAACATGACTTACTTCTGGGGCTCTGAGGTGTAGGGACTTCACTGGGGTCAAGAGCTCAGAAAGTCTGAAACGGCTGCGGAACTTGCAAATCAACTACATTTGATACACCACCATATGGGAAAGGGGAAACTGAGGCAGGTGTGCCCCTGGGGGGTTTAGAAAACGGATCTTCTTTGTGGGAGCAGTTTGGGAAGACACATGTTGTGAAATGTTTCAATCTGTTCTGGCTGTGTCTTACAAGGAGAAAAAATTGTGTTTGATTTTCATATGCTAGATTTAAAATTAGCTCTGTTCTCCCAGTGAGGAAGCCAGATTTATTCTTTGCTTAGTGAACATGTTTCAAGGTTTTTTTGGTCACATCTGTAGCAAGTAGTTACTCCAGCAGACCCAGTGCAAACTCATCAGCCCATGATCCCCCCCTTCTCCCCGATGTAAGGTTGTGCTAGCTGTTCATCCCACCATGGAACCAAAGCTCTTACCTCCCTTCAATGACCTGTGGTGGCTGAGGTGTGGGTAGGATAAGCCAGACTTCATATGGCAAATTATTCCCCCCCAAAAAAAAAATTTTCTAGTGAACCTCTGCTTCTTCCAAATATTCTGCTTTAAGAGTTACCAACACAACTTTAGCCTAAGTGGCCAACTTAAATCTATTTTTAACTTCAAGGTGTTTTCTAAGTGCATTTAGCTACAGCTGTGTACAGTCCCATGGGGGTGTTCATATAGTGGTTCAGTATTAATCCAAATAAGCAACATGTACTGGGAATTAGCTACACAAGGAATGGAGAGCAAACTGTAGGAGGTCATGGAGTTGCCTGGGACCACGTCCACATTCACGAGACACAACAGAAGCAACTGTCATGTACTTCACTATTGACTCAACCATTGCAGCTTAAATGACTGCTGGAAGCTGATTGAAGAGATCCTGAATAGTATCTTGAAAAGAAAAAGAAAATAAGCGTAAAAGTTCTTAATCATAGAGAGGATTTTTCCAAATCTTTTGTCACATTTTAGGAATAAGTAGGAGTGGATGCAGTAATAGATCTCTGGTGGGTGATAACATAGGAAATTACCACAGCCTGCATCACCTTTTAAAAAAAATAAATCCATTAGAAGCTTATATATATTAAAATTTCACCTTTAAAAACAGACCAGTATTAGTCAGACTTAAAAAAAAGAAAAAAACAAACAAATCAAAATTCTTCAGTCTGCTCCGGTACAGATGCTTTGCATTGCTGCACAACTTATAATAGACACACATCTTCACATCTTCCTAATTAAAGAATTTTCTTCCTATTTTAATAGGAAAAAAAATCAAATACTTTAATAATACCCTAAAGACCAAGTTGAATCACAGGTTTGTTTTGCTATACAACCTTTCAATAAAAGTATGTAGGGATATATTTACAAACTCATACAACTGAGGCTCCTTTCTTGTTGTTCTGATTTTATGTGGCATTTTCTTAAATCAAACCTCACCTGGATATGTGCCTGTCCCATGTTCCTCCAAACAACCCTGGGGTATTCTGACTTATTGCTTTGTCTTTCTAATAAAATTCTTTTCTTAAATCAAAGTAACCTCTCTAGGTCCAAAAAAATCCTAAATTTAGTACAGTAGTTCTGCAAATCTTGAAAACAGAAAAACAAGTTACCTCAGGAGTATTGTCTTTTGATTCAGAACTCAACAATAGATATCATTTAGTCTTCCACCCCATCCTTCCCTTTCCACATATGATGACACGTGAAGAAAAGGTCTGTAAATTTGTTGTTGAACTTCCATAAATCTACTCTTTACTCAAGCCAGAGCAGTTACTCGAGCCTCCAAAGCACTGAAAAAAAATGTATACAGCTTATATGGTATTTTTGGATTTAAAAGATGACAACATTCAAGAAGCCAAACCCTTATTCAAGTACTGCACATATCCTAAAGGATAAAATACTGACATCATGGTTAAGATGACTTACTACAGTCAAAGAACATCACATGAGATCTGAATGCCATTCACAGGAGTTCTTTGAGGTACCAGCAACACACAGACCACCTTTTCATCAGTGCTGTACCAAGCACAGTTAAGTCTGGTATCAATCCCAGATTAACAACCTGGGAACAGTCACTGTTCGTTTCTCTGGGAGGTGGTGGTGGATAAGAACAGCACTATTCCCTCTCTCCTTTTCTATCCCTCACAACTCAGCACTGTGGCTGAGGTGACATTCTGGTGTAGCAATGGCACTGAAACCCTCCATCATAACCATCGTAGCAACACTAACTACATTCCTACTACATTCATTCCAAAAGGCTCACGTAAGCCACTGGCACCTATTCCCCTTTTTGTCCTTGCTGCTTCTGGAAAGGCTTTTCCTCCCCATAATATAACAGTTTCTAGTCATTACACTAACCTCATCTCCTTTAAGAAAAAACCAGCTCATCCCACTGAAGTGAGGTCAGTTTGCTGAAGGATTTTGACAGGGTCAGCAGAAAATACATAATTAAAATTGTATAAAGTTTTAAAATTCTGAATGTACTCTGTGAAGTCTATCCAGCTTGATTTTTTTAAGCAAAGCCTGCAGGGAATGCCAGAAATCTGTGCAAGTTCAGAGGACCAGTGGACAAGTTCTCAGAAGAAAAGTTCACAGAAAAAAAGTTCACTTGATTTAAGCACAGAAAAAATATATTTCAGTCTTGAGTCTGGTACTAGTTTTTTCCCTTATGTAAAAGTGTCACATTTAAGTCTTTTTTTTATCTCCTAGCCCAGTAAGCTGGAGGCAGAATCCATAGATGACTAGAAAAGGAAGATGTCCAGCCTTCTTGGTAGGTATAATGCATGTTGTTGCTCCTACATTTCACTTAGACACTGGGTTTAAAATCAGACAGTGATTTAAATTTTGCATTTAAACCATTTAAAATAATCTATAGCAATCTAAGGGATCAGAAATAGTAAATATATTTAGTTCGCTATGGCTCTTCACTTCTGAAGGCTTCACAACACTTTTTACCCAATAAGTTAAATACTATCATTCCCATTTTCACAAAGACACAACTCAGCCTATCCAGAGCCACCAAACAGGTCATTGTTTTGACCCAAACAGCTGGATTTATGGAAATTGAAAATCACACAGTTTAAAAGGGCAGAGTGATAGAAAATTCCTTTTGAGGCAGCTTTAAAACAGAGCTCCTCTAATCTTTACCTCTCGCTTTCTCTCCACATGCACCACAGTGTGACAAAATGGAAAGATTCAGGGCAGTGTTTTGGTTGTAATTAACTTTTTAAGCAACGAGTAGTTCAATTCTGTCAAATACATGCCAGTAACAGCTTTATACTGCAATTTCAAGTCTCACATAATTCTACAACTAAATTAGAGGCCTTCTTTCTGTACATGCATACCAAAATCTGAGGTTTTTGTTCACAAGCAGTGAAATCTATGCATATTCCTAAAAGATAAGCACTCTGTACCTGAATATATGCACAATATCGATACAGCCTCTTGCTTAGATATAATTATGCCACTGTCAAATTGCTCACACTGACAAGACATTCCTAGAGCAGGTTCCATTATCCCCCAAAACAGATCAATTTTTTTCTAAAGTAGTTATGCAGCAAAATTAACTGGATTTTTTTCCTAAGGTGAGTCTGAAGGATCTGTTACATTACCTTTTCTCTTTGTTTGATCCTCCCAGGGACCTGACAGGGGTAATCTTGGGGATTCTGGTCATCCTTAATAGACTTTCAATTTTACTTTTCACTCCTTCCATTTTTCTAGGGAGGAAGGGATATCGTGACAACATAGATTTGTCTTTTTTGTGGAAAGCCATTACAAGGACAAAAAGTGTTATTCTATCCAGTATTCAGAGAAAAGCCTTAGGGCTTTCTGTAGGGTAGAATCACCAAAAATCTGACTAGCTTCCAAACTGAAATAAAATCAGGTTTTTTTCTAAAGTTAAATTGTACCTTCAGGTACCTTTGTTAAAATCCTGTGGGGTTTGCACATGAATAACTGAGTGTAGCCTTGGTGACAAATACTTCCCTTTTCCAACACTTTGTGTTATATGTTATCTCTATCTTCTCTATCTTTTTCTAGCACACCTGAATCTTGTGGGACACTGTAGAGCCACGTGTGGCGTGTTCTGTTTGTTGCCAGTGTCATTTCTAAAAGATTCAATAACACTGTATCTGTGCTGCTCATCACTGAGGGTAAATGGGGGCTTGTGTCAGTGCTACACCTCAGTCACATTTCTCTTCTCCTCTCTTTGTGGCCAAAGACAAAAGCTGAAAAGGCAAGAAGATAAAAATCCCAGCAGGGCAATACAGGCTGCCCCTACCAAGCTCATCAAATATACAATGATCTATCATAATGCTTAATAAGGGAGAAAAATCTAAGAAGCCAAAGTATTACACAATTATACTATTTCCTCTTACACACACACAAATATTATAAACCTCAGGGTCCAGCTCTCCTCCTCCCACTCCGACTCAATATTTCTCCTCAAGAATTATTAAAAAAAATAATAAACCCCCCAATATTAAATCAGTAAGCAGATTTTTTTCCACCCAGCCACAGCCAAACTGTCTGTGTCTTCCAGACTTCCAAAGAAAAGAAAAAATATTGGAGTAGAGACCATATGTTACAACACTAGTATCCTTTTATTTTCTCCTCCTTCCATTACATTATCAGCTCCATGCTGACATATTGGCACTGACCACAGACACACACTTTAAAGTTACTGAATTTAAGCAAAATGCATCTATGTTCAAACCCCAAAATTTTGCCTTTAGACCATTCAGATGGGAGGTGATGGTCTAATATTTCTCTCACAAAACCCGGATTCAAATAGTTTTCAAGTTTTCTTGATAGTCATTCAAAAAAAGTTGAAAATACCATGGGTTTCAGTTATATGAATTCTGGAAAACTCAGTAATAAAACTGTTGTCCTTGCCACAGAAACTATACTTTACAGTTTCAGAGTCCAGTTTCACTTATCTGTTTTCCACAAGAAGGTAACAGTATTCGATATGGAAGTTGCTCTGCAATAAACTAAATTTTGGATTTATTAGGCAACAGTTAACAAGTGGTACGCATAATGCTCGTTAATTATTATTTATATTGACTAATATTAATCCTAAGTGCAATGGGTTCAAGCTGGCTACATATAGGAATCAAGAACTTTCTATTTTATGGACCCTTTTTCTGAATATTTAATAATGATTTTGTGAAATCCATGCTAGAGATGACTATCCTTAAGGAACCCAACAGTGTCCTCCAAAGTTTTCTTACCATGAAAAAAAGTTCTTCCTTTAATACCTTGAATAAAGGACACCTAAAAATCTGACAGCATTGTTAAGAATTTTTAAGAAGCTCAAACCATCTAACCAAACACTCCTTTAAGAAAGAAAATCCCTGTGTAAAGTCAATAAGAAAAATAACAAACAAATGAAAAGGAGAAAACAAAACATAATGCCATGCAAAGGAATTTTACCCATAATATTTTTCTTAGATTCAACACACTTCAACTAACCTAAACTTTTATACCCTGGTGTCCTATTTGTAATCCAAAATCAGAGACCGGACACACCTACAATAACAGAGGAGGTTGGTTTTGAGGTCAGTTCACCAGGTTCCTTTATCTGAATGTATAATATACTTGTTTTGAGTTGTCTTTTTTTTTTTCTCTCCTGCTCTCCTTTTTTTATAAGAGGAAAGTACAATCCTTTTAGCAAGTTATTTAGCTGCAGTGAACCATCCATGACCAGATCACAACCACCACCACAGCTAAAGCTTTTAAATGAAATAGATTACTACAGTTTTTTCTATGTTCTATTTTTCTTCAAACACATATCAACTCCTCCAAATCCAAGCTTTCTATTTTCAGACCATTTAAAACTATTACAGCTTTGAATAACCATACTGTCATTAGTGGCCCAGCTGCCAGTCACATATTGCTGTACCACCCTGTCTGAAAGGCATAAGATCTCTAGTTAGCTTTCTGAAACCACGATGTTTTTGTTTGAAGGAAGTTTCTCAAACAATTGTGTGTAGTTGCAGTGTAAAAATAAACACAAGGAACTGCTGGAAATAAATTGCTGTAAAATACGGACAGTGAACAGGGCCTTTTGAAAAGAAGAAAAGAAATCTGGATATGGTAGTTACTGTCAGCATTATCCTTCCTTTATCAGAGGAATTCAAAAGCAGCCATTGACACAGTTACACCATTTAGAGCAAAACCTACTAGTCCATGAAATCAGGAGCTGTAAGAAAGGAATGGTTTTTTATTGTACTAAACCAGCAGAGAATAGAGCTTGGCTCTTGCAGCTCCTAGAGAGCCTTGAAGCCTTGATTGAACCATGGATCTGTTTAATAAGCAGCTCTAATTTTGTGGTAAGTACAAACAAGAAGGCAAAAAACCTCTTTGAACTGGTTTGGAATTCCTTGACGATGCAAGAACCCGTGGTAGCTGCAAGCAGCTTGCTTGGAACAGATTTAGGGCTGCCTCTGTTTTCTATCTTCTGCTAAACAGGAAAATCAACCTTCAGTAGGAATTAAATGAAGGAAAGTCTATGACATGTAGGAAAAAGTCACATGTACCTTTTAATTTCATCTGCTTTAATTTTTTATACTACACTTACTCTCACAGAATGAGAACAGGGAAATGATAGAACCGAGTCATAGGAAATTCAAACATCTCCTCCCACCCATTACAAACTAACTAAAAAACCACTGCACTTTATTTGTTTTTAATCAAATGAATAACAAGCAAAACTTAGTGTAAGGTTCAGTCTTTGGAGATTACAATTTGAGGCAGAGATAGAGGCCTTGCACCTTAAAAGATTTGTTCAATATTTAGTTTCCATGAGATTCAGTTCCTGAAGCGGGGAAGAAACAAATAAGTTGTTCTGAAGTTAAAAGTACTGTCAATATTTTCACAGGCTCTTCAACAAAAAATCTGTTTATATTTAGATATGGAACAACAATTTATCTCAGGAATATTTGCCCAGTGACTGGGGAAGGACTACAACAAACATTTAGAAAACTACCTGCTTTTAAATTGAAGGCTACATGGAATCTGAGCTTTTTCATTTTTCTCATCCCTATGGAAGTGAATTTTGACTAGACTGAAAAAAAAAAAAAAGGAAGCTAAAGACCATATTATTAAAGAATATGGTCAAGCTGCTTTTTAACACATAGTATTCAAAATTTGCATGCTAAGACTAGTTTAATAGGATTGTAAATGAACCACTGGTCTTTGCAAGCTGAATTGTTCCCAAATTTCACAAGAGCAAGCTTGGAATAGTAAAACAAGTGCTATTTGAAATGCTCTTACCCAATTTGAGGTAGTGAATAGAATTACACGAAAAATACATAAGATGATCTATTGCAGCTGCTCTCAGCTATATTTGCTGTATTCTGCGTCCTTTAGAAATAAATTCTGGCTCTGTGGTAGAGAAGATACTCAGAACCTAAATTTGTTTGAGGTAGGAAGAAATACTTCTAATAATCACTGCCTGTCAAAAATAGACTTCAACCTCGCATACCTTTCTTTAGATGAATACATTAGTAAACCACCCAAAGTGTGAAAAGTACACATTGTCACATGTCCTTCATTTGAGAGTTGACTAAGTTTTCATATAGCTTAAAGAAATACCAGGTTAGATTCAGATTTCCCTGATACAAGTGACATGAAAGACTGTTTACTGATACTTTACAAGCTGCAAAAAACCTGTTAATTGTCTGTATTTTATCACCTAATACAATTTTTAATGCAGATACTTTTCAATAGCTTTATAAGACACAAGGATGAGCTATTTTAGAAAAAAAGAAAATTAAATAAAAGACTTGTTAGCAGTAGAGAGGTATATTGTTTTTAAAACAGTGCATGTTAAAAATTATCGTGCAACAAGAGGCAGAATAAATATGTTTTACTCTTCTTGTTGTAAATGGTGAACACCAAAGAGGCCCAGAAATCTGTTATTAATCATTAAAAGCTCATTGTACTTTACCAACGCTGCTTTGGTCTGCTTCTAGAGCTCTGAGATCTGCATGAGATCCACTTGAATAAATCTCAACTCACAAAAATAGTTTGAAGCAGGGAGAACTCTCTTAAGGACTGAGAATGTTTATCAAATTTTGATGACATATCAGGACTCAGAAGATTTGTTTGTGATCCATTAAGCCTCACTAAGTTTACAGAACATTTTACAGGAATATAGTTTGCATATTGAAAGCTTTCTGTAAATATAAGTATTTATAATCATTAAAATTAATTACTATTTGTAAAAACAAATTTATAATGGGTGATCAAATGCCTGTTCACAGACAAGAAAAACCTGGGGACCTGTCTTTGAAATTGGAAGAATATTATATTTGCACTCTGCTATACAGAAACGTGCATGGATGAAGCACTGAAATGCAGTAAGACTAGACAGCTCTTTTTTTTCTTATTCTATGTAAAAAAAATTGCATATTTAGTACATATTTGAGTTTTCCAGACTTATTGTTTAAAAGCTTGTAATTTTAATTAGAATACTTTGTATAACTTTCAAGTAGAAAAAAACCCCACTATTGTCTGGTGGAAATACTCTGCATTGGGTTCTTTGTGTGTTTTCTGCCCTTCTAGAACTACAGCCTAAAGTATTACTTCATACATCCGTAGCCACAACAAAAATTATGTCTAAAAACACACAAAGACTTTGAAGAATATATTTTAGAGAACTATTATCATCATCTTGCCAGATGGGTTTGGCAAGAGTAATTTATAGTATCTTAAAAGAACAACTGTTAATCAAGGTGATCTTTTTTTGCCCCCGAAGGTGGGATTGAAGGCCAGGATGAGAAATACCCTGTTCGTGACACAGCCAATAACCCCACTCGAGAAAAAATAAACCCTCTTCTTGTCCCTTGGCTAAAACTCTTACCCCCTCAGCATAAACACAAGTGTGGGGGTTTGCCACTTTAATAACAGGGGGATTTTTAGATGTGTGTGCTGTGGGGTTTTTTGTTAGATTTATATGGGATGGCGTTAATTTTCTTCCCAGTAGCTGGTACCAGGCTGTGTTTTGGATTTGTGCTGCAAAGAGTGTTGATAATTCAGGGCTGGTTTTGTTCCTGCGGATGGAGCTCACACAGAGCCAAGGCCTCGTCTGCTTCTCACTGCACCCCACCAGGCTGTGGGGCACAAGGAGCTGGGAGGGGACACAGCCAGAACAGATGATCCCAACTGGCTGTGAGATATTCCAGGCTATATGGAATTGTGCTCAGCATATAAGGCCAGGGGAAGAAGGAAGAAGCAGGAGGAGGATGCTCAGAGTGATGGTGTTTGTCTTCCCCAGTCCCAGTTACACGGGATGGATCCCTGCTCTCCTGTGGATGGAACACCTATCTGCCCATGGGAAGTGGGCAATGAATTCCTTGTTTCATTTTGCTTTTGTTTTATCTCAACATAAAAGTTTTCTCACTTATACCCTTCCACTTTGTACCCATCCCACTGGGGGCAAAGGGATGAACAGCTCCATGGGGCTAAACCACAACAGTGTGTCAGCAAATGCAGCTCTGTTTTGGGGTGGTTTATAAAAATAAAACAGTTACTTGTTTGAGACAGTAAGTAGATTTTCCATCTTGAACAGCTCCTTCCCCAGGCAGAGTTTGAACAAAGTTCTTCACCAAAGACTGGATTTTACTCCCATTCTCCATTCTATCCCAAGGCATAGTCCCAGTCCCCCTGGAGCAACAGCTGTCTTTTAGGTCTGAAGATTCTGACTGAGGTGCAAAACCAAATTTAAATCTGACATTTACATAAATTACTGAACACACATCCCGGTGCATTGAACCTTCTCCCCAGAGACTCTGCCGCCACCAACAACAGCTGCTGCTACTCTGAGGTGATGCCTGGCACTTTTGGAAGAAGATACAGGAATCTCAGGAACAAAGGAGAGGGAAAAACCAAACAGGGGAGTGACTTTTAACCTGTTAACATTTGCAAAAAAGAATTCCAGTTGATCTGAAGGTAAAACAGAAACAAGACCTTTAAGATGGATTTTTCAGCATATGGCATTTTACATGCAGGAAACCGCAAGCCTTTTATGTTGACAGAAATTTGATTAAATGAGAAGTTGGATGGTTTTGCTATTAGGCTGATTACTGAGTTCTGTACAAAACAGTGATAAGGAATCAAGACATTTTGTTCCTTCTCAGTTTAGTGGGACATTGACATTTTGATCCCCCAGGCAGCTCCAAAAGTCTCTGTTTTAATGCTCATGTCTAGCACACACTTCAGAAATGCATTTCAACCTCTGGACCTGCTTTGCACTACAGGCACAATGCTAAGTTACCAGAAAAATGAAAAAGCTACTAATGTATTTCTCTGTAGAACTTACTGAGTCACAGGAAAGAAAAAAACAACAGATATTGGTCCAATCTAACATGAAGGGGTTTTACAGCACACTGGTAGATTGGGCAGACAAAGGAAGACAGTAGGAATATAATTTATCTGGATTTTAGCAGTATCTTTATCCCAGAACCACACAGAAATCTCAGAAAAACTGGCAAGGAAAGAACATACTATAAATAAGGGGGAGATGGTGATGGAGAGCAACACCAATTACTACAAATGATGTCACATAAGAAGATGGAAAGGTATCCTATGAAACTATATTCTCCTTGCTACCTAGACCAGTATTATTCAATATGCCAACACAAGACCTGGGGAAATATTTCATCTCAGTAGCATTTTCAAGGCAGCAGGAGAAAGCTATAAAGTTGAGCGTGGATTTATTTTCCTAATCTTGTGTTTTTACTGAGAATTTTGTGAAATGCTTGTCTAATAAAAATGGGGGGGGGAAATAAGGTATCAGTTCAGAGTAAAGACCAGAATTCAAAGATGACCACCATATGTCACTGTCTTTAGCCATAGGACTTCTGGTATACTTTTAAATAAAGGAAACACAGTCTTTGTGGTTGGTTGTTGATGGTAAACAAGTATGAGGTGACTATGCAGTAGAAACAGACCTGTGGAAGAACTAGATTAGATATTAGGAAGAAATTCTTTACTGGGGGTGTTGAGGCTCTTGAACTGGTTGTCAACAAAGATGTGGTTGCCCCATTCCTGGAAGTGTCCAAGGCCAGGTTGGACGGGGCTTTGAGCAACCTGGTCTGGTGGAAGGTGTCCCTGCCCATGGTAGGGGGGTTGGAACAAGATGATTTTTAAGGTGCCTTCCAATCCAAGCCATTCAATGAAATACTAACTCAACAAGCAGCTTATTAGCTGATGCATTTAGTAACTTTTTGCTGACACACAGAGATCATTTAGAGTTTGCAGTCAGATCAGTTTTGTAGATAACGATCTTAGTCCTGACCTGCACTTCAGGAGAGCAGCGTGGTGCGTGCACACACAGCTAAATTAACTTCAGAGTTAACAGTCTCACCCACTGAAGTTAAAAAAAAAATAGTTAGATGTTGTTAGAAGAAATAAAAATAAACAAAACAAAAATTAAACCTATGAAGATAAATGCTACATGAAAATCTTACTTCTCAAATGAGGTCTGAATATACACACAGATTTACATTAACAGTGAAAATAATATCAAGTGTGGAAGAGGAGGCAAAAAACCGCCAGATACTGACACCAAAAAAATAATGAAATTATACTTCCTCCTCCCCAATATTCATATATTCTCATTGTACTGTGATCTTCAATACTAGAGAGGTAGAGGGAAGCTTCTAAGTGCCCAGTAAGTATTCCATGCTCAGTAAGCATCCAGCTGTAAGGCTCTTAATGTACCACTATTTTAAAAGTGATTTATTATTAAAAAAAAATACAAACTGAGGAAACAGCTTTCTTTGTAAATCTATTTTCTTGGCAAGCACTGGATGAAAAAAAGATAGTGTGGATGAAGGCAGAGAGCAAGCTCAAAGCTCAGGCAGCCACTCCTCAGTAGTACTCAGTAAAGAGTTTCCCATTCTCCAACAAGAGTTACTCATTGCAAATTAGGTGAACCTATTTTTATTAAACATGTTTTAAATAAGTCACCACCAACAAATGAAAAACAGACCTTTTCTGCTTCTCTGGTCTTTTTTCACTTTGTCTATTACGGCCTCATATTTTATCATTTACAGAAGTATTTTTGGTCAGCCTATAACACAGTCTGAGGAGCACAGACACTTTTGTTTTGGGAAGTGGTGCCTCAATGAACATGATCTGGAGAATAACGTCATCTTATACTCTAAAAATACTCTATAATACTTAGCTGCTCTGAGAGATGGTTCATTTTTAGGTCTTAATGCTTTAGCCTGTTTAAAGGCGATAAAAATCCAAGGGGAAAAAAAGTCAATAGCAGCAATTTTTATTAGTACTGTTTTTCAGAGTTTGAAAAGTGGAAAAACATCTTAACTATTAGGAAAACTATTTTGACAATCAGATTTATTAATTCACAGCTCCTGCAGAATTTTAGTCAAGACTTCATCTAAAAGTGGAGAGGAAAGAAAAAGATAATGGCGGGAGAGAACCATGTCGTAAAGCACATGATTTTACATTTTTCCAGCAGAACTTTATGTTCTTGAGACTTTCCCAAGTCTTATGGATAAGTTAAAAAAAAACCCACAAACTAAAGTTATTTATTTTCAGAATTATATTTAAGGTAAATTCCCTTTCTATTCTGTTTTTAAATATTATATTGCATATAGAAAATTTAGAATATGTGACTGAGTTTCACTGCAAATGTATATCTTCCATAAAATGTGAATCAGAGTCTGAACCATGAACTTATGTTTACAGCACATTTCTTGGGCTATAATGAAGAGCTATCAGATCTTGAAACATCATATTGGTGCCAGCAAACTGTCTGATATGTCACCAAACACAAAGAAATTTTTACTAAAATACTTACCAAGAAAACCTCTGAAGAAATCATAGAAAAACAATTAAACAGGATACAAAGGAACACATTAAAAAAAAAAAAGCATTAAAAAGTACGACATCTCCAAGATATATGGCTGATTTGATTTAAGGATGCTATTTAAATGTAAAATGAAGTAAGTCAGTATTTGTTTACCCTGAAAAGTTTCAAAAATTCTGCTGGCCACTGAGATCCCTCTCACAGGACCATGATTTGATAGACATAAAAAACCTTCATGATCTGATGATTTGGCTTTTGCCCCATGATCTAATTTAAAGTATAAGAAATAGGTTAGACTTATGCATGACTTTTTTTCTGTTGATAATTTCAATATTCCAATGAAGATCTCATTCTTATAGACTATACATGCAGAAAGTACTTTGAGTAAAATTAAGGTCAGATGCAGGATACTTCATTTTAATTTCAAGGTTTAATAACATAAACTCAACCGCTGCCCACTGAGGTTTCTTGTAATTCTGTGTGAAATATCCAAATTTAACAACATTATTGCATTTGTTTTAAAGATAGGAAGCTCTTCAATAAGTTGAATAGAACACATTTCTGCAGACTCATTATGAAAAGCTCATATCCCACCTCTTTAAATGCAATGTTAGTTTATTTTAGTAGCTTGCCTTTTTACTTGGCCCAGTATTTTCCCTCTGCCCATTGATTGTTAGTATTTTTCCTTCAAGACCTAGGGTGGATTAATCTCGATACAGATTTTGTCAATAGTAATCAAACTTCTTTCTCACTTCTTTACTGGAAGATAATTAGCGATCACAGAATCAATTAGGTTGGAAAAGACCTCTGAAGTCATCAAGTCCAACCCAACATCATCTCGCCTACTAGACCACAGTACTTGATGCCACATCCAGTCTCTCCTTAAACACCTCCAGGGATGGTGATTCCAGCACTTCCTGGGCAGCCCATTCCAGTGTCTGATCACTCTCTCTGTAAAGAACTTCTCCTTAATGTCCAACCTAAACCTCCCCTGGCACAGCTTAAGACCATGCCCTCTTGTCCTACTGCTGGTTCCTGGGAGAGGAGACCAAAGCCCACCTGGCTACAACCTCTTTTCAGGGGGTTGTAGAGAGTGAGAAGGTCTCCCCTGAGCCTCCTCTTCTCCAGGCTAAACACCACCAGCTGCTCCTCATAGGACTTGTGCCTCAGACCCTTCATCAACCTCCTTGCCCTTCTCTGGACCTGCTTCAGCCCCTCCATGTCCTTCCTGAACTGAGGGGCCCAGAACTGGACACAGCACTCCAGGGGTGGCCTCACCAGTGCTGAGTCCAGGGGCAGAATCACTTCCCTGGTCCTGCTGCCACACTGTTCCTGATCCAGGCCAGGATCCATTGGCCTTCTTGGACACCTGGGCACACTCTGGCTCCTGTTCAGCCTCCTGTCAATCCAAACTCCCAGGTCCCTTCCTGCCTGGCTGCTCTCCAGCCACTCTGTCCCCAGTCAGGAGCTGCAGGGGGATGTTGTGGCCAAAGTGCAGGACCGGGCACTTGGCCTGGTTGATGCTTCAAACTTTCTGATTCAGCCACCCATCTGTACAGGCCACATTCTGTGTTCTGAAATGCCTTAATATTGCCTTGTGTAAGCTTATAATGTGCTGAGTTATGGGTGACAAACCCTGGAATTATATCCTGCTGTATTAGTGATCTGACTCACCCGTTTTCATTGACAGCAGTACCACTGGCTCAGAACTTTTTCTGAAGTGGCCTCAGAGCTCTGGCTGTTGACACCGCATGATTTACATCTATTTTTGACATTTATCAGTTTTAAAGCTTGCAATCCAGGTAGTGTTTATTTTGCTTATTCTGCATAATAAAAACATTTGTTAAAAACAAAGTGCAGTTGGACTAATTCAGCTTTCTTTTTTCAGCTCTACTGCATCAAGAGATGCCTTTTTATCAGCCACATCTCTGGTTTTAATCAAAACTAGGTGTGTGGTGAGTCTAAAATTCCTCATATTGAACCAAGTGTAGCAACATTACCACCTCCTTCAGAGTTCCCTTTTTTCACAAATTATTATTATATTTAACCACAAATAGTGAAACATACTTTTGATCTTCACATCACAGGAAGGAATGTAGAAGATTAATGCGTCCAAGAGAAAATGTAACAGTTTACTAATCTTCTGACAGCTCAACTGTTATTTTGCAAACTCTCAAAATTCTGATTTATTTTTTAAACCACTTACTCCACTGGGATCTCTGAGAAAATTAAAAGGAGGTCTTTCTAGTGATGACTTGTCCACACCATGATAAGGAAAAACATGGGCAGAGCAAAAAAAATTCCATTTAAGGAGAGCTTAGGGTGTTTTTTTTTCTCCTCTCTCCCATTGACTTCATACGGAAAATACCTGATTATTTCAGAGAATTATACAAGAATTGAATTCAACTTATTTTAATTCTGCTCCAGGCTAACCCTGTCAAAATTGTAAGTGATTATACAACATGCCCAGAACCAAAAAGTTCTGCTTTCAGTCTACAAATTAGGGCTCTTTTCAGCACACACAGCAGTTTTTTAAAAACCAGGAACAGTCATGCAAGTGTTTTTGTGCTCTCCAGCATATGATTAGTGAAATGATGAAATGGGGACTTTCAATGAATATTGGTATATGTTTATATAAACTCTTCTTCTTGATTTTCCCCAAAACACCTCTCAGCACATAGCATAAAAAGAAAGAATGAGAGAAATACCCTTAGTTTTTGCTTTATCTTTGATTTTTTTTCCTGCAGGAATATATTTTTAAAGCTTGAACAGGAAGCCTGCACACAGCTTGCTCCCCTTTTCACTTTTACAATGTGATTCCATATGCACATAACTCACCCCCTAATACTGGGGTTACTTACTTCTTGTTAATGGTAATACAGAAAAAACAGTGCATAATACATTCCAAGAATTTAGGAGAGATATCCATAGTGTTGTATGTAATTTCCATAACCAAAATCTTAGAGAAGCCCAAAGGCAAACATTCAACAAAACTCATTGTGCAATCTGTATTTCTCTTTCTGGACAATTGATTGACTTACATTGAATAAGATCCAATCTTAAAACTTATATTAAAGTATTTTTTCTGATTTTGGTTTGTTTTTAAAAGCATTTCCCTCCAATCCAAGGTACAATGGACACAACTATCTCTAGTTCTCCATTATTATGCAGGAATGCAGGTTGCAATCTAACCTGTCGTTAATGAAATTCTGCAAAAGCAAAAAAAATATGTACCCATGTAGGTTTGGGGTACAGGGGTACAACTAATTAGGAGAACATCTGAAAAATCTCATACATCGTCTGTAAGCAGTAGAGATATATCTCAGTAAAGACTTGTATTTCACTTGTGGTGATCAGATCATGCCTTAAAGGACAGAGTATCTGCATTTTACAGATAGGAAGATGGAAATAATAAGACAGAATAATTTGATCAAAACTACAGACAAATGACAAACCCTCGGGAACCAGTGCTCTTTCCATGAAGAAATCCATCCTTCATAGAGGGTTCTCCTTTGGTTCATTGCCACTGAGTTCCCCTGTAGCCGATAGGGCTTCCCAGAGCAAGGTGGGCTTATCAAAACTGCACCCCAAAACCACACCTTACCTGCCCTGCACTCAGAGCTCCAGGCACCACAGCTTTTAAACAACCTTAGCCTTTTGTTTTCTCCCCACTGACTATTAAGAGTGAGCTCAAAGATGAGGACTATGCAGGAAGCATTTTAGAAGCATCTTCTACCTTTACACCATTAGAACTTCACCTTAAACCCCTGCAGTGACCTCACTTGGGGCAGTAGTGCAAAGGTAAGGTCATGGAGAGAGGACTGAAAATTGTCATTCCTTCAGGAGAATACATATAGAGAGGGAAGATTTTATATAATACATAATAATCAAGCCAAACTGTTGTTGGGTCTCAGCCTCCAAATACCCACTATACAACTTCTTCATTATTAAGGGTGCCATATCTTGCAGCTTCACTAAGCATCATGTGTTAATGTTCACTGTTAAAGTTTCCCCACGCAGAGCCATTCTAAAGTCAAAATCAGAATAGTATTTTCATTAAAAAAATTAAAGGGCTGAAATAAGAGCAGCTAATTATAGTTTAAAAAAATAGTCATAGATAAAGATCCCAGTTTTATAGCCTTTAAGATTTAAGATTAATATTTAGGACTAGCAGTGCTGGAACAGATAAGAAATAAATTTCAAATGGACTTCTGTGGAAAATGGTTTGTACTGGTTTTGATTGAGATGGCAGGAAGTTTTATTTGAGCTGAACTGGCAGAAACAGTGCTAAAAGTTATCCTCCAAACAGCCAGATGTTCCTGCAATTAACTGACAGGGATGGGTGGATTATTGGATGACCCATGTATCCATGTTACTGAGCCTCATTGCCAGCAAATACAGGAGTCCAGGGAGGCAGCAGAGACACAAAAATTGCATGGAAGGGAGTGTGGAGTGGACAACATCTCTGCAGAGCAAAGCTATTTGCATTCTAGATGCCAGCAATATCTTTCATGGTATTTATCTGGCTTAAAAAAGTCATATTTTAATCTGTATTGATGTGCCCAGAGCAAGTCTTGCTTTATCCTGAATCGATCCCAGCTCAGAGCAACATTATCATTTATCAAGCTATAGACAGATGAAAGCTGTTTATGGACCCAAAGCCTGCTCACAGGCAACAGAAGGACTTTTCCCCACTGGTTCAGCACTCAGTAAAATTCTTATGATCCAAAATTTGTTATAAACACACACAGAGGGAGATTTGATTTATGAAATAAGTCGCTGTAAGGGAAGTCTGCAATAATTTCAGAATGTTATGTATACAAAACCTTACAAGCCACTTTCCATTTTTTATCCCTCGTACATAAAAACCAATGAAAATACATGTTTTCAGAGGAAAACAAAGTCCTTTCCTCTGTTTTTCTGTAAAAGAGGTAAAGAATGTCTTACTGCCACTTTGGTAACGTTTTTCAACCAAGCTTCTCAAAGGCTTCTCTAGAACAGCAGACCATTAATGACTCACAAACTGAGCTTTCATGTGCTGGAGATCTGAGGACTCCAAGTACAATTTAGAACAGGTCAGACAGAAGTTTTCTTAGCTATGATCATAGTGAGAGAACATTTGAACAGCACTTCCCCCTCTCCTGTTATCCGTCAAGTGATTTCAAAGACTCAAGCTATATAGTGTTTCAGAAGGGAAAAACAAAACCAAAAAACTTCACTCCTCGTAAGTTGTGGTGAAAGGGAGACAGAGGCTTTTTAACAAACAGGAACAGAAGAGATTGGAGTAAGGACAGGGTGGAAAGGCAGGAGGGAAATGTTGTTGGCTAGTCTGAAGCATTAAAACTTGCTAAGGATTAGTTGGAAAGACTAAGAAACTGTGGGAACTTTGTTCCCACAAAAACAGGAAGTTTTGTCACCTGTGTTTTTTGTCAGAAAAATCTTGCTAAGCCGTGTGAGAACATTCAATTTATTCACATTGTAACTCTCAGAAGACCCAGAGAAGAACATTGATACCAAGGTTTGGTACCAGTTAATACCTGACTCCAGCTACTTTTAGTGGAAATCAAGCCTTTATCCAGGAGCTTGATTTATATCCAACTACTCCAGCTAATAAAACTTTCCCAAGAAACAAATATTGGTCAGACTAAACTTCTCTAAGCTGGCCTTCATCCCTGGATGTAGCCAGAGTGCCTAGCAAATCTAAACCAGTGTTAAGTTCCAGTTTCACTGCTAAGTCACAGGTGGGCAGCCCTTTCAAATGAGTGAAATGTTAGTGGAGAGATCTGCCCACAGCAGGGGCAGCCAAAGGGAAAGGAGCAGGGATTTTGAGCCGAGGGCCTCTTCTGTGGAAATGGAACCTCACAGAGCTCTTTCATAGGGAAATGTGTTTAAGAGAGGGCGATAAAAGCACTGACTGATCAAAACCTCCACAGAGCAACTGTTGGTGTATCAGTACTCAAACACTTCTCTCTTACAAATGAAGTAGAAGTTTCCCTCCTACTTGTCAGCTTATAAGTGAGGGAGAATTTTCCCTCCCACTTGTCAGCTTCAAGTGTTCCTTCCCACTTCCAGCAGTCACTTGGAGCAGCACACACCACACAACTCTTACAGCAAGCTCGTCTTTCGAACTTGTCAGCAAGAGCTAATGGAAATAAATGCATTTTTAACACAACTCTTCCCAGTTTCAGCTTAATTTTGTTGTCTTCATGACACTTCCAGTACGTAAATACTTTCAAATGGAAAATCTAGGATGGATTAGTGTAAACTTATTGATTGTCAAGGTAATAATTCTGAGACACAGAAATCTGAGACCTCTTGACCAGAAAGGAAATATAAAATACATCTTAGAGAAGCAGGCTTTTATGAAAAGATAATTTAGAGGCTTCAGGGCAGTAAAGACAAGTTTGAGAGCAGTTACAATCCATTTTTAGATTATATTACCTCTCAGTCCTTTTTCCTGAAATAACCTGCTTCTCCACCTCCCTCTACTGCAATCTTCCTTCTTTCCTTGCTTTTCTTCAGAGCAGCAAGAGAATGAACATTATGAATTATTGATGTGAGAAATACAGAACTCTCATCAGGAGACTTCTTTTTTCCCTGCAAAAGCACAGGAGAAAGTTTGGGCAGGAGCAGAAAACCTACTCAGCACAGGAAGGCATGTGCATAGCCATCTGTAGCAGCTCTACACTTCCCACTGCCTTTCAAAAAAACCAGAGACAAGTAGCATAAGCATTCTAGAATAGACAAATTCCACCAGAAAAACAAACAAACCAACCCCATAAACCAAAAAAATACATTCCCTACGCCATCCCTCAAACCCCTCAAACAATGACACCACCACCCCCCAACTCACCACTACATCCAGAATATTCCTCACAGGCATTTGACTGGATGTTACACTGATCAAGATTCTTTGGGACCCAGTCAGACCCAGCTGAGAGTGGCAGTGAAACAATCTCCATTTTTTCAAGTTACATATCAGCATCAGAAATATTCTTACCAATCTTTCTTTGGAGTTGCATATTAGTAGGGGAATCTGCTCCTTGTATTCTTACAAGAGGAAAGAGTTTTTGTTCACCTTTCCTTCCTTCAGTGACCCAGCCTGCATCAAACACCCAAGGCTTAGTGCCTCAAGGCTTTCACATTTCTTTTCTGTCTTACAAAGTGACAGCTACAAATGGCCATGTATGTAAGCTAAGGCCATGGCTGTATCCAAAAGGACCTTCAGAAGGCCAGGATACTCAAGGGTGCAATGTAGAAGAGCTTGTTACACTAATATATGTGCCTGTCAAATACCTACAAACCTCTACAGACAGAAATTGGTTACTGCTCTGCACTGGAAGACCCCAGATCCACACTTTTCCTTTGATACTTTTGGGCAAGTACCTGAAAACAGACTGAAACAGGTTTGCTGTTATCTCTATCCCAGAATTCCTGTGCAGAGAATAAGACAGCACAAGATTCACTTAACATTTGGAGGTATAGGGTCAAATGTGTTGTCTGAGTACTATGTTTACTCTTTTGAATATACATTTCTGGGACAGCATTTTGGGGATTACCAGAAAAATGCGTCTCTTCAGTCTTTAACTTTCCCCTTGCTCCACTAAAGGATCAATCATGCCAAAGGTTCACTGCCAAAGCAGGCATCAATAACCTGCATCTCACTTCACATCTACCTTTGACAGGAAAGAGAAAAAAAAGCAAAAGGGATCAACTATGCAAATCAAATCCTGCAGACTGACTGCTCAAACTGCTCAAGCTGATTTGTTGTTATGGTTCCAATACCACTCAGTTTTCCCTCTCACTGTTCCAGACATGTCTGCCTTCACCAAATGTCTTTGCTTCCTTTCCCTAAACTAGTGAAAAGTGCATCCTCATTTCTTACTTTTCTCTCTCTGTCTCCCACATCTTCCACTGATGTTTTTACGTAGGTTTATGATGTCAGGCTTAGTCTCCTTATCCTCAACAATTGTTTAATCTCAAATTCTACTTTCATAAACTATGGGTAGAAACCCCTGGCTCCTGTCTGGAAGATCCATGGGTGGTTTCAATCTTAATTTTTACATATTCTGCTCTTGATGGTTATTTCTTATCCATAACTGCTCTCTCACCTCAACAAAAAACCTTCCTCTCACTATCTCCTGTTCTCCTTTACTATATTGTTTTCTATTCCAAGAATATGTCTGTGTTTTGTTCTTAATTTTCAGAGCTATTTAAGGGTAACTCCTACTTTCTATTTGTGAAGTGCTATGTAAGTTTACAGCCATATCAGTTATTTTTAGTGCTAAAATCAATTATTAGGATGCTCCATTTTACAAGGCTATAAACTGGCTTCCACTTAAAATGGAAATGAGTAAAATCTTCAACATATATCAATAGAACTTGTTTGTAAAGTTTCATGCTCTAATAAGTTCCATCTTTATTGAGGCTGGAGAAATCAGTCCCATGTGTCACATTTAGAGAAACACTGGTAGAAATGGCCCTGAAGACATCATAACCCACTAGCCCAAATAATTTGCACTTTAAATGTAAATTTCTATCTTTCAAACTCCTGAAGTTTCATCTCCCAAAAACACCTCTGCAGGTTTATCATCTGTATTCAAACATAAATATTTTCCATAACTATTTTATTTATATATTGTCATTACTTTAATGACTAACTTTTACTAACTGATTGCTTGACTTTCCAGCCCTACAGAGTTACTGTAGGAGCTCTGGTGACGTTATTTCTATAAATCCTATCTATATTGTATATTTAAAAGAGAGTATTCTATATAGCCTGTAAAATTCTACATGTTAGAAATGCAAAGCAGTATTGCACATGCAGTTTAGAGCCAGAAAGAGTAATAGTAAGATCATTTACATAATTAAGCAAACTCCTGAAAACTGCGAGTCAAGTATATTAAAACATACCTTACAAAGATTTCATGATCTGGGAGCTGTGAAAGAATACTTTGTTTTAAATAAATCAGAGAAGATGAAGCTTACTGTATAAAAACTTAGTTTATTTTTTTAAACAACATAACAAGCAAGACAGACTATGCATAGCTCACAAATATTGTCTCAACTCAAAACTAATCCTTCCCTCAATCTCAGACTAGATTTGCAGAGATATATGAAGACATCAAGGCACCTCAAGAGAAACGTTGATCTACCCCATTTCCACTTCACATTTCGTCAGAAGCATGATTTAATCATCCTTCTCACCTGTCGTTCAAGAAGAGAACACTTGATTTTTGGATCAAAATCTACTTTTAATTAAAGATGTACTGTTGTAACTTACTCTATGCAAGGCACAGAACAAACTCACATGGTTGTAAATATACCAGTAGCTACTGGAATGCAAGAATCAAAAAGCATTCTCCTGATGAAAGGAGGTTAAAAATGCTGCTTCCTCGTGGATCAGATGAAGGTGGAATTGTCTTTTAAACACCATGCTGCTACTGAACAACTACAAATCATTTCAAGCAGTGATTATTTCACCTATGCCTACAGAGCAGATATCTAAATTATTCCAGCCTTCTTCATCCCACCCTAACTCTGGGATTGAAGAAGAAAATCTAGATGTTTTTGATATTAAAGCCTGTGGGGTTGGTAGTGTAACACAGAGAAACTTCCCATTGTAAGTAGACCTGTGGAAACAGGAAAAAAAAAATCCCTCAAATCAGATGCTAAGCAAGGAAGTTGTGGAAATTAAGGAAGTGCATAAAAGATGTTGAAAAGCAAATTGCATTGGGAGTGTTTGAAATTATGAGTGAATTGAAACACTACATACAAATTTGCACAGCTTTGATTATTTGAAATATTTAACAACTCAAAGGAATGAGCAAATAAAATGATTGTCTATATATACACACAGTGTATATGTAGTTTTCAAATTAAAAACTTTTAGCCTGTTACATTCTGTTCTCCTACATACCTGCTATTAAAGTTAATGGAAAATTAATGAAATTTTCAATAAAAGATGATCTAGTGCAAAGACATTAGGAGTCTGACTTAGAATGTGAAACTTCCTATTCTCCCATCTGCACAATTTTCCCACTTAATTTATGTAACAAATGAATTCCACTCACAGATTAAAATATTTCAGGCTCTCTGTTCTGACTGTATTTGATCATGAAGAATTACCTAGTGCACTGACATTTTAGGAAAATCAGGGTTTTGTACCTTTCATAGGCTATTTCCTTTCATAATGTTTCAAAGTAAGAAATATTAACAAAATAACTATATATGCTCACAATGACTCATGGTCTGGAACTCTGGATCTAGGACAGAATTTTAAATAAAAAATTTTAAAAAAGCTAACTATATACTTCTGTTAGCATGACATCTACAGTTTTACGTAACTTAAAATATTAAGGCAGGTGATATTTCCACAGAGTTGAGGTCTCATTATGCAAAATGCCCAAAGGGGGGTGTAATTAATATCAAAAATAGCTCCACTGACACCCAGAGTAGCATCTGTCTGTTCCAGACTATGCTTGAGCATGCAAAGAAATCAAATTCAAAGGACAATCCAAACACTGCTTTCAACCACACAAGGAGTGCCTGATCAGAGTTTAATTTAGAGCAGCTCTCCCTGTAAGCAGAGTATATCACAAATAAAGGAAACTGTGCTAAATACATGTAAGCAAGGCAGGCACCACTCAACACCTCCCTTGCCTTAATATTTGCTGTTCAGAATATTTGGGAAAGTGTCATTATGTTCAATCATTTCATATTTATAATAGAAAAGGTGAATTGTGAGGAAAAAGTGATAAAATAGTCCCCAAGCTGTCATTGTTTTTTTTTCAGTCATGTTCTCTTATTCCTTTAATACAGTATATGGATTATGAAATCCAATAAGGAAAGGAAAGGGAAGATGAAACTCTGACAAATAAACTGAAGAAGTTCTTTCAAGGGCCAAGTTTTGGCAAAATCCTGTCCATGTTATGCAGCAATGCTGAGGGAGGCAGCCAAAAAAGAAAAACACACCTGTTATCACCAGGGTTTTGAAAAAGAAGGGTAAAGGTTTTAGTCAGAAGGAATGACATTTGGATCCAACAATCTTGGATATTCAGTCAAGCCACTTCCTTGAAATAAATAAAAAAAAAAAAAGAGTTTACACAAGGTGCTGTAGAAGAGCAACTGCTGGCATCCTGTTGCAGGGCTGGCATTACAGCTTTGGGGATTTGGGTTTGTTCCTCTCTAATGCATGGGGGGTTTTGCTTTTGTTTTTAAAGAAGAGTTCCAAAAAGACCTCTTTTTACCCAAAAAATAGATATGTAAAAGAGTTGAAGCCATGGAACAACAGAAAGAAAAGAAGTCTTTCAGAAAGAAAGGAAGTCTTGCTCTACTGAAACAAAGCAAGTGCTGGAAAAGCAATATAATGTACTAACCTAAGCTAATTTCCTGATGTAAAACAGCAAGAAACAAGGGTAATAGCAGTTTTCTGGAATCTGAGCAAGTATTGCAGCAACAGCTGTATTTCTAAAGCAAGTTGAACTAATAGAGCCAGGCTACTAAAATTAAAAAGCATGCTCTGCTTCTGACATTATCTTTTTTAAGACTGTTTTTTTTACCTCTGCTCTGCTAAAGGCTTGGTCATTGTGCTTGCCATGGGGATAAAATAAGCACACAGAAAAGAAGATGGTGTGGATCTATGTCATAGCAGGTGAATAACTCTTGTCTCATAACCAGTATTAAATGTCTTCCAGATGAACTAAAAAAAAATATTGGGAACTAAAGTTCCTAGTAGAGCCTGTAGCCTGATTCCAGATCTAACAGGGTGTAACCAAGAAGTTATTTTTCTTGTAGGATAAGTCTAAACTAAGCACATTCCTAAACAAACTTGCAACTCTCTTCTGTTGGGATTATTTCACATTATTCCATAGGAGAAGCTTAACACAGTCCATATTCAGGCCTCTCTGTATTGTTTTACTGTCAACCACAGCCTGATCATGAGCCTTGAAGGGGTTTCATGAGCCACCATCAGCTCACAGGCTCTCCCATCATCACCTGGAATTGTCAGATACATTAAATATTAAGTACCTTTATCAGGCTTGCAGTTTCAACAAGAAAAAAAATACCATCATCTTCAGAAAAATAACTTATTAAAACCCTTCCTCACAGCAAGGAAGTGAAACAAAAGCACTAAAATAAGCTCTTAAGGAGTTATATTGGGACACATTTCCACAGAACAGGAAAAAAAATATAGACTGCCAATATAAAAGGTTCAACAGCAGGAAAACTATAAAAGAGTACTTAGGCACAGAAAGTAAGGAACAAGTAATTAACTAAAAAAAAAAAATAGCTGCTTAAAAAGCATTAAGTCATAAATACAGAAATACAAAGTTTCTGCGGCATTTTTTCAAGCCTGTCTTTGTAGAGACTCTTGTTACAAGGGTTCTCCAACTGAATGGGTAAATTTACAGGGACATCTGTAAATACAGAAGGCTGCAGTGACAGGCTTATGGCAGCATTTGTAACCAAATGCTCTTCTGAGGAGCTTAATTGTTATTTAACCTAATTTTTAGTTCATCATCTGAAAAGGAGATTCGTTTGATGCTACCACACCAACAGGGTGAGGCAAAAATGTCTGTGTTCTCTGCTACAGGCCCTGACATTTCAAAACCAGGTCTTAAATTAGGTGAGAGCTACAATGAAGGTGAGAAACCTGGGAAGAAGTCAGAGAATAACACTGTGGTCTTTTGATTAGAGGGGTCCCACACACTCCCTGCACTCTTGTGCTGCACGGTATGGTTGGACAATGGCAGAAAAAGCCTCTCCTCTCTTTTATCCCAGTAAGTGTCTGCTGGCCAAAGTACCTGAAGATCAGTCAGACACCAGATGTTGGGGTGGTTTTCATTCACAGACATTGCAAACCTAGGAAAGCATATGAAAAACCTTTCCAGCTTTGTATGTGTTACCAAAACCAGGCTGGAAAACACAGCCCAAGTCACTGGGACACCTACAACCAACTCTTGGTATGTCACGGCACAAAAAGTAGTCAGCACTTACATATGGGTGCAAGGAATTTAGAACCTTGTTTATACTTCACCCAAAGTAAAAAGGTTGCCCTAGGCCACAGTTACATTTCACAGAAAACATCCTGTCTGCTAATATTGAGAAAAAGTGAAAGCAAGTTTAAAATTCCAAGTTATCAGGAGGCTCACTGCAATCCAGAATCCATCTTGAGCCAATCTTGTTCTGTCAAAGCCCATTGCCATCAACAAAAAAAGCAAGAAAAACTTTAAGTGGCTAATCTTTTTCTTTCTCTTTAGATTAACTGTATTGCATTTCCCTGAAAAGATGCAGATTTCATGGTCTGATCCCTGATTTTGAAAGGCAAGAGCTGACACTCCTATTGAAATCCCAGGGTGGGTTGGTGGCAGAATTATGCACATTCTATTCCTCCTACAAGAAAGTGGACAAAAAGTTTTGGCACGCATGTTTATGGTGTATTAACAGCAAGGGAAAAGAAAAATGGAGGGGAAGTACATCAAGTTTGATGTTTAGTGCTTCACATTCACATATTCCCAGGAGAAGTCAGAATTTGCAAGTGTCTACTCAGAAGATTTATGTTTTAGTACCACGCCCAGGTTTAAACCTGACATTCAAGCAATCAAAAATAAGTCAAACATTTGTATGATAAGTTTGGTAAGCTAAATTGTCGCATCAAGAAAACTCCAGAATATGTACAGCTTTATCAAGCCTGTGAAGTGTCAGCCAATGGAAACATTTCTATGCATAGCAAGGAAAATGCACATTACATAAGTAAGGATTGCAATCAGAATGTTAGGGTGAAAAAAAAAATAAGTACACAATTTCCACAAAAAATCAGCAGCATCTTAACAGAGTTTAGCAACCAAATCAGTTGCGTGCTGCTCATGCATTGCTTTGCAAAACAGCTACCTGAAAATGAAAGTCATGCTGAGTTGAAATGCATTTTTCCACACTCTTAGGGAAACAGTCATCACTGAATCACCACAGAGATATTCCAGAATGAAAACATGACTGACCAGACATTTCCACAGTTTTGAGGTTCTGTTGCACAAGAATTATATTTGAAGAGGGGGAATTCTTGAATGGAACTCTTGCATTTATAATAATTTGTAGCATAAATATAGTAGAAGGTGTCTTCAGTCACGTCATTAAGTTGCATTATTTGCTTATGATTTCAGGATAATGACTAAGGGAAATATTGGAAACCTCTGAAGACCACCCTGAAATTATCAGTACATTCAGTTCTTCTTGCCACAATCCATATCCTTTCATTCAGAGAGCTGGTAATTTTAGCTTTTAGCCATATTGTTGTATCAAATCAGAATGAGGCAGCAAGTGCTGGAGATCATTTCACAGAAAAAAGAAAGAAAACACTTTTAAATCAGAGCTCAGACTTTAAAAAAACATTGTTGTCTGGCAGACTTTGGATGGTAAGACTGCTTAGTTGAAGAAGTTTCCATGTGTGATCCTCCTAGTTAGTTTTAATAGTTTTAAGTCAAGAACATGACATTTAAAATAGGAGGTATACTGATATTCTCTAATTTATGTCAAATCTTTAATGTGTTTTGCATGGAAATGCTACTACATAATTACTTGGCTCAGTGCCCAAGGTAATAACACTCCTTATCCTGCTGCCTTGACTTGCTGCCAAAACTGGCGAAGTAGGCATTTCCCTCAGACAACGCTGCTAATGAAAACTGTCAAAGTCCTTTCAACACTCCTTATTTTGTTACACTTAAAGTTGTCATCTCAATTCTGTGGCTTGCTAGACTTCTGCTCTCAACAATGTGTTTCTCAGCAACATGCCTGTGCCTTAACACTGGATTGTTTCCCCTTCGTTGAAAACAGAGCTCTGAATAAAAAGAACCTTCCTCTCTTTGGTTTTAAAAAAAGTCATATAGAAACAACAAACAAAACCCCAAAATTGAAACTTGCCACCAAGATAATAATGAAAAACAATTCTTTCACTAACCTCAGAAGATGCAGGCAGATGAAATATCATCTCTCACCCAGAAAAAAATCGGACTGGGAAGGCCATGCCAAGGGAGTTTTAACACTTCTGTTACCAGGGGCCTGGTTAACACAGCATGGCCAGTCTTCTTCAGCCAGCACAAGATGCAGCAGCAGACTAAAATATCCCCATTTTCATTTTCTTATCAGAAATGGAGAGGCACAAAGGGAAGGTAAAACAAAAAAACCACCCCAAAAATCAAGCTCAGCACCACACAGTGATGAAGCAGCACACCCTCCTCCAGCCCTGTAGGATTGGAGGAACAAAGGGATCTCTGACTAATGCTGTTTGTGGACTCTGCTTAATACATGACACAGCTCTCCCTTTCCAGGGAAGAAGGTAAATTTTTCAGGTAATAACTTCATGTGCCCCTCTTAACAGTGCGAGCTGCAACAGGAGGCCCTGGCACAGAACCCCTGGAAACAAATCTGTGAGGTGATGATGAGGAGAGATGGTCAGCAAACACAAGGGGACACAACTTAGAGGATCCAAAAATTTTGCTTCATTCTCTGTAAATTCTTCAGTCCTGCCTCCCTTAGAAGCTTGAGTTTGCATTCCTCTCTGTGTGGCTGAAAACACCTCCCCTCAGGTGGGAGCATTTCCTGAGGACCCCACAACCTGAATGCTGTAAAAGCTGTAAAAGCTGCTCTCGTTCAAGGAACTATCTACAGCTTTTCCATGACAAGGAAGCATTTGGCCTCAGTTTGATTGCAAGTATTTCTGAATCAGCTAAAAGAAATATCAGATGACATCTGTAGCCTCTGCTTCCCTGGAGGAATGAGATATGGTACAATTCCGGTGCACCGTGAGGAAGTCATCACTTCTCCTGACATCTGGATAAAAAGACAACTCTGTTTACTAGAGCAACCAAGTGCACCACTCACACAAAGAGTGTTTGTCAGATTGTCTTGTGGAGAAAAAGCATTGCTGTGCTCATATTCAATCAAATTGGAGGCATGAAAGCCACAGGAGGATGGTGGCTAGAGGCTGAGCATCTGTCTCACACATAATCTGAACACCGAAGAAAAAAGGAAGGGGGAAAAGAGAAGAAAAGCAAAAGATCCTTCTGACTTGAAAGCTGTGTCAGAAACAGAGCACTACAATAATTTCCTCCCAATCCATCCTGTCACTAGCAAACGTTATCATTCTGCATTTTTCTGTGTCTGCAGAAAGAATCAAATGCAGCTATTTCATGCCAGTCTTTGGTGCCCAAGGTTTTTACAAGCTCACATCTGCTAATGTGCACCAAAAAGAGGGACAAGCATGAATCTGAGACACGATACACAAGAGCCTCCCTCCAGCTGCCCAGAGTTCCTTGTCAATTTTCTGCCAGTTTTCCAGGTAGGAACTTCTGATTGCAGAAGTTGATTGTATTGATAAATCAAAAAAAATTCATTTTCTTAAAATAATCTGACTGATTTCAGAGCTACCCACTACAGGAAAGAGGCCATGGCTGCTAAGAGTTATTTTAACTAAAAAATATTTGGAACAGAACATTTGAAAAGAATAGTAAAACTCCTGGGACACATTCAGATCATTATTGGATTAGATTCTGATTTACATTTCATGTAAAACAGCACAGGAAAAAATAAAAATTAAGCATGCTGATGAATAAACTTTCCTTCCTATGGCCACACAGACTCTCACTGAAACATGACTTGAGAACATTTTATGTGCTTAAACCACAGAAAGAGAGAAAGAGTGAATTGGGATAAGTTAAGAATCACACAATCTGATTTTGTTTTTATCCCATTAGAAAAATCAATACAGAGCAGGAACAGGTAACATTAAGAACTCCCACAAATTTTGGAAAGGTGCTGCACACAGAACTAGATCACATCAAGTTAATTTATACAGACTGCCCAGTGAAACATAAATTGTCCTCCAACCCTCATCATATACCAAGGGTATGTTTTCAGAAGAAGACAGTTAACTCCTTTCTCTATCAAAATAAAGTTAGCATTGGAAAAAAATCGTATTTTGTCACCAGTGAGTGAAAGAAAGCAAGATGATGTAACCAAGGCAATCATTTGCATGTTACAGTGCTGCAGATGGTATCACCACCTCAACCTACTCACCACATTTCATCACTTCACTTCCAAATCCACGGTCTCAAAAAGAAATAACTATTATACATCACTATTTCTGTTTTTACACCAGTGAAGAAACATCAAATTGTGGATCAGTTTTTCCAGTATTTTTCTCAGGGGTGTCAAGGTGCACTCAGTTTTCCTGTTAATTTATGCTTTTTCTGTTTCTCTCTTCAGATGCACCCTAACACTCTGTTTGGGTGCAGTTTGCCAGTCTAAAAGTGGTGTTTGCATAGCCTGACACTGCTGCAAGTCTTGGATTTCACACTGGAAGAAAGGAAAAGCTCTCCAAGCACCCCAGAGCTGAAAGAGAAAAGGAATTCTGAACTAGTCCCTTTACTGCTTTTATAATCTTTTCAAAACCAAAAGGAAAATAAGAGAAACACAGGCTGCAATTTCCTATATATCAATTTATACATTCCTTTACTTGTCACCCTCTCTGAAGAAAGAGATAATTAAACTAATCTGAAAAATAAACAGAAGTACTAAGAGAATATCTGTATGAAGGACATTCAAAGAAATTTAATCAAGCAAGTGAAATATCCCTCCTTCCTTTAAAAATATTCCACATGAAGAAAGATGCAAGTCTGTAAAAATTAGTACTTAAGCAAGCTGAAAAGATGACTTAAGCAACTTGATAGTTGACAAATATCAACTATTTGTTAAGAACAAAGTGCTGGCATAGTATAAGAAATTTAAGGATCTTAAAATTAGACACTCAGCTTTGGAAACTGCTTTGTTTCACTAGCAAAAGAACCCCAATGTAATTTGCTTCCCAATTTAAGACTAATTCTATCAAGATCTTATCAAAACTATCTGCCTTCTCTGTGTTATGCTGGTAAGATATTTGAACATTAAGAGAACATATTCCTACTCTTGTTGGCAAGCTGGTTATCAGCATTCAGCCTTTGTGTAGTCCAAACCCATGCAACCAGGAACAGTTAACAATAACATTTTTAAATATGCTTTAAATTATTCGTAGTGCACACATTTACACTCCCAAATATTGGCATATGTAGTTTTCCAGAAGGCACCCTGTGGAGAACCCTACCTTCCCTTGGTTCACATTTAGAAGGCTCTTATTTTCAATTCAATAAGCTGAACTTCAAACTTGCACTTGAGAAAAACCACTGGGAAAAAAAACGTAGTTAAGGAATATTCACCGTGCCATACAAAAATTCTTCTTCCTTTTTATGTCCTCACTTCATTCCTAACTTCCTTCATTGGGTATTTATATATTTTTTGAAAATTCTTTGTTTAAAACCATCTCTTATAGACACCTTCACCTCTAAACTCAGAGTTCTTTCTGCAGCTTTCTTGGATACAACTTTTGTCCCATCCCAGAGATCACATCCACCTGGGAAGTCAAAAGCTTCAGACAGCAGTCACCAGAGATGGGGGATGTTCTGGCAATGTGCTTCCATGTGTCAGCAATCTCAGTTAATTATCTTGTTTGAGCAGTTATCCTGACTGTCCCATATTTACCTTGGGCTAAAGTGACTGTAGAGAGGGAGAAGTGCTGATTGTGATCTGCAATTGGAAGAACCTTTCTCTGGATGAATAAAGTAAATTCCTACTGCAAGCAAGTTTCCCCCTCTAGTGCTTGCTTTTACCCAGTAATATCTAGTTATTTATTTGATTATCTGCCTTGGTGACGTGATTTATTGCCATAAAGCTTGGGAGTGTTTCACACTCTAATAGAGACCAACTGCTTGTAATTGAGGCCTTTTTTAGTCATGCAGGGTGTTACAATGCAATCTGTATTTTCTAAGGCAATAACAAGACGAAAAGCCCTTTAATATCCCCCTCTTTTAGCACCATCCTATGTGTAGCACATGGTAAAAGACTGTTAGTGGAAGTAAGAGGGAAAAATAAGTTCTCTAAGTAGTTATTCCACTGCCACATCCATGTGCCTTTTTGTGGTAAAGTCAATTATATGTAGGAGAACTTCTTTGGAGATCAGATCTCCATCACAAGTATCAGAGAGGAGGAAGTTTATAGGAATTTTCTTTAATCAATAGTAACATTTGTAGAGAAGTTTTGGATTTGGGCTGTTCCAAGGCTGTTGTGTATCAAAATTTCCTATTGTAGAAAGAAATGGAGACCTGTTCTACAGGATATGATGACATATGTCAGTTTAACTGGAAAGTTCTCTCTTTTAAAAGAGAGAATTTTTAAATTAAAATACACTTTTAATGTTTTACAGCTACTCTAAACCTATACTTGCTACTTTCTTCTGGATGGGCAACCTAAGAAGAACTTATTGTAGCTTTACAATTATCTTTACATTCCTGAGGAAATCATATCCTATTTTTTCTTTCTTGAACAGCTTTCAGTGCCCAAGCCTACTCCCAGCTTTTTCAGGGTTACAGAAATATTCCTGTAATACATAAAAAACCCTTTAGATGCTTCTTATAGAAACCAACTAGAAGTAAGTTATGAAATACGTAACTTTTAATTTTATACCTGTAAATGGAGAAAATCTAAGAAATGTTTGAGCCAAGTTCACACAGTTTTCTGAGTGTCTCAGACCTCAAAAGATTTTGTGATTTATACACCAGGGCACTAAAGTGAATTTTGAAAACGGAGTCTGGGTTGAACACTAAAAATCTGTCACATAATTCTTTTAAAAATGTTGTTCTGCTTGAATTGCATCATCACATGTACTATTATCCCAAGAAACATTAAAGAACTTCCAGAAACCTTCTTATGTGTGTTCTTTGTAATTTTTTTGACTTAATTCCCACTTTTAGCTTATGCATCAATTTATGCTTGAATATCCCTGTATAAGAATGGGATATAGTTCCCACTTTTCAGGATGACTGCAGCAAATAGAAAAAGCTCATCTATTACATTTTATGGTTGGTCAAGTGGCAGCAATGGTTATTTAGAAAAAAAAGGAAGCTTTTATTCTGCTCTTAAGATAGAACTGCTACTAGAATAGGGGTGAGATTTTTTTTCTTTGATACTTCAGTAAAAGTTAACTGTCAATAATTTAGGAATGTAAGATGAATTGTTTAGGATAACGCACTTTTCGGTGTTTTTTGAATGATGACCCCAGAAAATTTGCACTGTGGCTTGGATTGTATAATTTCTTCTGTTGGTATGTCTTCAGAAAAGAATAGGAAGAATTTCTAATAATGAATAACAATTTGAAATGAAAAGAATATTTTTACTTTTATAGGTGTCACTGAAATACCATGTAATGGCATGTAAAACAGGACTATTTAATAATTACTATAAATTAGTATCAGAGTTATCTCCTACTTCTTACAGAGCTACTCAGGAGCATAACCTGGTTTTTACCAGGTTATTTTACTAAAATAGTAGATGAATACAAATTTCTTAAACAGCCTTTTCTAAGTCTATACTCAAAACTGCAGAGTGTTTAATGAAGGGGAGAGTAGAGACAGTTCTGATCTCCACAAGCGTTACCCAACTCACATTGTGTGCAACTCCTATTGATTTCTAAAAGCATCATTAGGTTGGGCTGTGGACTTCAGCTGCTTCACAGATGATTGTGTGCTCACTTGAACTTTATGGCAGCTGGGAATTGTGGAGCTTCTAGTTCTGACTGACCCAAGTTAATAGGCCCCAAATAGATAGGTTATGGCATCACAGTCACGAGGCCATTTAGCCCTTGGCAGCACAGAGCAGGGGCAGGGACAAACAGGGTCTGCCAGAGCACAGGCAGAGCAGGATTGAGGCTGCCTGCTAAATATCACGGTGACGTGGAAGTTGAACGGGAAACCAGCAAATTACCTGCAAAGTAGAGCACACCTCCATGTACTTGTGTTCAGTTCTGGAGGAGAAAGGATGACAGGAGTTTAATCTCATGTTGTCACAGGTGAGAGTGGAAGGTTTAGGACAAAATTTATTAAAAAAGCCCTGTTGAGTCCTGAGGTGCGGAAAAGACTTCCTTGCTTTCTAAACCCCTTTTCAGAGAGGAGTCTGGGTGCAGCTGAATCCAGTCTTAGCCTGGGATTATGTCAACGACTTAAATTTAAGGAATTACAGAGGTATGATTGAATCACTTCTGTCCCACGGGTTTTAATTGTTTGCAAAATAAAAATATTTATATAAAATGAATCATTTATTATTACAAATGATCAGATAAAAGATCTTACTCAGAATTACTTACTATACAATGTAAAAGCTAAAAATCTGCTAGTAGGGTATTATATAAGAAAGTAATATAGTGCACTATAACAAAACAATTATGTTAAAGCAATTGTATTAAAGCTGGCAAAAGAAACAATCGTTAAGTAGAGATTGATATAATTCACCATAAGGGATAGCAGGTAGATCTCTCTCTTTCCCTTAAGAGTAACCATGACGAGGCATCCCTACTTCACGGGAGAAGCTCCACACTTCAAGGAAGTATGTGGAAGAATCTGCCATATGGAAATGTGGACTGGGCTTTTATAGTTATCAAGTGATGGAGTGGTAGTCACAGATTTACAAGCTCGAAGGGTAGTTTATCTGTCAAATCCTGTTTCAAAAAAAGGATGTGTACTGGAAATCTGGTGAACCAGGATGGTCTTCACATAATTTCAAACCAGGACAGCACCCTGGTCCCAGGAGTAGAACTGGCATGGTAGCTGGCATGCCCCTTGCACAGTCTGCATTACTGGGCTGTAGGGCTGTTCAGGGTGGGCTATCCTGCCACATGTGTCGTAGCAAACCACATTGTACAGAGCCAGGGGTTCTCTGTTATCTGTTACCTGACTAGATCTTCTGGCCTGCTGGTGAGGAATGTGGTGCTTGAGGGCTTAGTGGTGGACTTGACGGTGCTGGATTAATGGTTGGACTCGATGATCTTACAGTGTTTTTCCAAACAAAGTCATTCTATTAATGCATTCTTGATTATGGAGCAAATTTTGGTGAAGTTATGAGAAAACGTGAACTGTTCTGCATGCTGTAAACCCAACATGTGTTTTTTTCCAACAGTGAAATGAAGCTCAGCCTCCTGCACTAGAAAGGAGGTTGTGTTGCTCTTCCTCAGCTGAACAGACACCATGAGCTGTGCTATTGTCTGGTAAGGTTTTATTTATTTTATTTTCCTTCATGCCATAGCCTGAAACAATGAGAGAGAGAGAGAGAGCCTTAGAAGAAAGTGTGTATATGTTTTTCAAGCAGCTACAATAAAACAGTTTGATTTCCCTTTAGCCCCTGGAAAATATGAAATAGTCAGCAAATTTTAGTGATGATCAAGTCCCAGACTTTGTAGACTGAGGTGCAAAAAGATCTATCCAAAGGCTCTATGACGCCAGAAACTTTTTCTGGTTTTTTGTCTGTCTAGTGTGTTACAGGGATAAAATAATAATAAGGCACATGAAAATAGGAACAGGTTTTTTTTCTCTAAATATAGTATAGAAATATTGAAACTTAATAGCACAATTATTTTTGTGTGACATGGATGGATATTCTATTAGATGCAACCACAAGAGGAAGTTGCTTATGTTTGAAGGATTTCTTGATTTTAAATTATCTGTAATATTGTCCACCTGCTCCAAGTTGGCTGATGAAGTCTATCAGCTCCTCAGCCTTCAGTGGCTAATTTTTTGTCTTCCTTAAATCAGTAGGATTTAAGCAGTGCAAAGGCTCAAGAATTGGTTAGGATTGGGCCCTGAGGTCTTTTTGACCTTCTGAAACACTGCAGAAACCTTTATGTACTTCAGTGATTTTGTGTGATAATGTTTTGTATGTGCTTATGTTATAGTTTGCTAGCTGGAAAGAATGCCTCTTGGGAAGTGTTACATTGTTTTTCTTCTTTTTCCAAATAAGTAATTCTTATTTTTCAAAGAATGAATTTCTAAGGGAAGCAGTAACTATCTTATATTATGTCTGCACATTATATTCCTGGCAGGAAAGCATCAGATTTTAGAAAGTCTATGAGCCACACAGATCAGTTTTATTAGTTTCAGATTGATTCTGTGGATCAGATTAGATTCCATAAGCAAGGATCTCTGTGAAAAAAAACAAACTTTGCTCCTAAGCAAGTTAAAGGAGGAGCTACAGGTCTTATATCAATGGTGATGGACCTAAACTAGGAACATTCAAAAAATAAATCAGGAGTTAACTTGGGAGCGGTACAGTGACTACTCAGTGTTGGGTGTGGAGTGAGGGGGCACACACTAGTTGTTTTGGGGGGGTTTATGACACTCTTTAATGCAAGTTTGATGTTCAGCTTGCAGAATTGAAAATAACAGCCTTCTAAATGCAACCAGAGTGAACACAAGGGTCTCTCCAGGGAGTTTAGAGCAGCAGTAGAAAAGGAAGATATGACTCGACCTCCTTGTTTAAGCTTAACAATGGCAAGATCATGGGCTTCCATTGCACACCAAGACATAGGAATCATGCCCCTAAATGGCTTCTGGTTTTAATGTTAACTTGTTAACTAACATTAGTGGAATTTGGGAACAGCGTATTGCAGAGTGAACCATGGTGTGTTCTCCCAGACAGCACCACTGGTCCTTTCCTGCATAGTAACTTATACCAGTCAGCACATTTGACTCCTGTGTTCTGAGATTAATGCCTTCCCATCAAAAAATGCAATCTGCTTTATTAAGTAAGCAAAGCAATAAGTTAAACTGCAACTTTTTGATGCTCTATCTCATTCAGAAGCAATTTATCCAAAAGAATGAATCACCAACACTTAACTGTTCCTCTCCATTACACTTTTTTTAAGTAACAAAATGATTAAACACTTGTACAAAGGCCACCAAACTCAACTTCCAGCATAATGCCACAGTTCAAAAGGTTCACAATAAAGGACTTTCACTTTTGGGTTCTACAAATCATGCCAAAAGGTACTTAAATATATGTGTTCATTTTGACTTTAGCCGTCTGCAATGTATTATTTTTAACAGCAAATGCATTGAAATTAAGTAAATGAATAGCCAGGAAAAGTCCAGCCACTTTTAAAGATGAGCTAATGAATAAACTACCTTCCCTACTGGATTTACCCACAAACCCTGAAAAATGCAGAGGCAAAAAATACTAAACAGTGCACATTCCTTAAGATGCATATTGGTATCAAGAAACATATGATGAAAAATGAGATAGTATAAGCCCTTTCTAACTTCAAATGAGTAGTTTGGGAATACCACCCAGTAGGAGAGAGGATAGATTTTGGTTTTGGGAACACTTTTAGGCCAGAACAATGAAGACTAAAAATTTTTTACAAACTTTATTTAGCTCTATTTATGTCTATTAGCTATAAAGTAGAAGCACAGGGTATTAACACCCTGGACATGAAAAGCTCTTAGCCCATTAGCAGTCATCTCAATATTTTAAATTACTCAATATAATAGTAATTTAAAATTCTGACATGGCTAAAAACCTTAGAAAATTATTTAGGTAATTCAATACTATTTCACCAGACCTGTCTCAGGCTCATTTCAAACACAGAGAGGAGGAAAGGGCTTCCTTTGAATCAGTCACCATCCTTTAAATCAATGCACAAAGACAGCTCTTGAAACAGCATATACAAGTTTTGGGGATTATGACATTATATTTTCATAACTAACTATAAATCTGATAAAACATTACATTTGAGCTATCTTAGTTTAATCCAGTCAGCACAAATATTCTTTCTCTCCTGCTTTTAGACTGTTCCCATAGTAGATTCCACCCTTCTTGCTTTTCCCTTGTTGGTTAAACTGTTTAAAAGGAAATATAACAAATAGACAACATCACACAGCACCTTCTGTAGGATTCTTCACCCAAACAAATATGATGGCCCACCCTCTAGTACTCTCTATACTAAAATGCAATTAGGTAAGTCACTATATATAGCTCACAAGATCATGACCAAGATTTTGTAGTCCTGGCATCCAATTCACCAAAAAGTAGAATAGATTAGTATTGAATAGAGACAAAAAGTCCAGGTATGGTATTTTTTGCATGGACCATAGGGATTAGCCCTACACATGCTTAGATCCTGAACATTTAGACTGTAAAAGGGGTTTTTTTCCAGAAACAGCCTTTCTACCTCTCCATCCACACATTCCAAAAAACTAAACACAAAGACTAAGCCCCTGAAAAAACTGAGACACCATATATTTATTTTTTTAATCAAATAAAGGCACAAACCTCAAACTTCAGGAAAACAAAACAGATTTCCTAAGAAATCTAGGACCCTATTTTCCAGTCAAAATTTTGTGTCCAAAATTACAGAGAAATTTAAGATGACTGGCAGTGTTTGCAAAGAGAACAAAGGATGTTTCAGACTCTGTCAACTCTCTGTGCCTTGTATCTAACCAGGTCTGTCCAAGCTCATTTTCTGCAGAAGACAGAAGCAAGGAATCTGTTTCCCAGCTCAGATCTGCCTCAAAGTGTTGTCTCACAATGCTGCTTTCAAAATGACTAAAAGTACACCTGTGACAATTCTAAATACGACAAGTTAAAGGTGTCAAAAGACAAATGATCACAAGTTCTCCTTCCTTATTTCCCAAATCAACCAATTATTTTAACAAATTAAATTCAGAACTCAGCGTTTCAAAGCCCATCCTAGACAGAGGTACCACTGAATGATTAAAGGATGTACAAATAAAAAGGCTACAGAGCAGTTTAGTCTATTAGAACTAAAGGTTTTTAACTTGATGAACTTCACCTTTTTGGAGGTCATACGAAGACAGTGCTTCATTCTCAATCAGAAGGTTAAAGCTGCATATAAAAACCAGTCAGTGTGATACTGTTTGTAGATTCCTTCTTTTGATTGTTGTGGTTTGGCTAAAATTCCCAATCTACATTTCAATGAAAGAGCAGGCAAGGCATTCCTCCCAGCTGAGGATTATCTACCAGTGTCTCTTCAGCTGGAGAAATCAACTGCAACAATTATTTTGGAATAGTTTTATTTTGGTTTTCGAATCAAGCTCACATGGCCTTTAACAAAAAAAAAAAAAAATTCCTTAATTTGTTCTCTCCATCATTTTAAAAGAGGTTGAAGTTTTCCATTGTATGTTCTGAGGGGAATGATGTTAATGTATGGCTGGAGTGCCAGGCTGCTCAGATAAAAGCAGGATATGAGATGAGCCTCTGATTTATGCTTACACAGTGTTCCAGTTCAACAGTTCTTGACGGAAAGAACACTTTGTGTTTTGAGAACTCCAGGCTTACACTGGAAGAGTACAAACTAAATATTCTTTCACATTTGTCTTCCAATGCATCACCCAGAAAGAAAAATGCTGAATAGATCAAGAACTTGGTACATGGCACCAGTAATTATGTGGAAGACAAAAGGGCTCAAATCCAGGCTGTCAGTCCTACATCAAATTTTTCCACAAAGTTCTTGGAGGACTTTTCAGAATGTCATGAAAATAGAGCAGTCCCAGGAAGGTGCCATTTGGTACCACAGAGCATTCTCCTTCTATTTGCAAAGAAATATCACAGGAACAGCCTGTTCTCATAGTGGGCTGGGAACTGAACCTCTCCATAACATTTTCAGTGCCAAGCAGCCAGTCCCCCATCTGTCTGCCAGCAGGAGAGACAGAAAACAAATGAAAAACGGAAAGGAGAAGCAACCAGAATTTGGGCATAGGAGAGAAACATCTGCTAACGGGACAAAAAAAAAAGAGATGAAGATAATCAGGCAAAGAATCATAAAAGCAGGTAACACAACAAACCCATGTTCCCAAAAAAGGGAAAGGAGGGAGGGGGGACAAGGTGATGAGCATAAAAATAAAGGGAGTTTTTGGGGAAACATAATGCCAGATGTGCTGTAGGTACTTACCTGTATTAATAACAAGAGATTTGATGAACAGAATGACTGAATAACAATGAGTTTTGATTTCTCTCATGTCTGGGTTTTTTCATTGGCTTTGATCTTAGTTTTTCACCTTTTGAAATCCATGCCATAAAAAAAAAACAAGTTAAAGATCATTGTTTGAAAGTTATTTTCCACATTGTGGGAGAAAAAAGAATCAGCCACTTAAATGCAAACTTCCTGAGTTTTCTGATTATTCCAATACAAGCAGATGTGCATTCCTCTGTGCCTGGGTGAGAAATGTGAGTAAAATTTAGGAAAATAATAATAAAAAAAAATGAAATGGAGTTAAGTACAAAATCCTTAATCTTATTGTAGATACACACAAGTAGCTGCCCCAGACGGGATGACCTAGCAAGAAAACATAATGAGAGTGGTATGATGTCAGTCCTGAACAATTCAGAATCAGAAACTGGGCTTTTTAGAATTACGATATTGCCTTTAAAACAGTCAGACATTAAAAATGTAGAGAACATCTGATTTTTTTTTTTTTTTTTTGAGACAGCTGCACTTTGACCTTCTAAATGTCATTCTTTGGAGCGTTGTCTCTAATTTTTAACTAATTTTTTTAATGTAACAAATATAAGGCTTTTCTTCTGTATACAAAGTCAGTAGATGGAAGTTCCATAAAAATTCTATGTGCAGAAAGGTGGGACATGACTGTAACACACAAATTTGGTGTGTAGGAGAGCAAGGAAGCTCTTGGAGCTGTTGTATGTCTGAAACCTTGTCTTCCCTTTTAAGTGTGACTGGCACAGGAAGGATGAGCTTTCACAAGCAGTTTGGAGCTGCACATTACAGAAACAGGGGCTTCACTGTTCCTTGTCCAAAGATTCATAGGAAAAATAGGGACAGTTATTGCCCTCAACAGTCAGGATGCTCTCATTTGTCACCCAAAAGACAAGGCAGCTCCCAGACGGGTCCAGGTGTCTGAAGATTTTAAACCATCTCTCAGCAATGAGAAAAATGACCAGGACAGCTGTCTGGACACACATGACTCAAGAGGAAATTCATGTTTGAATGTAATGTCTTCTGTGTCACTGCTCTGTCTGCTGCCCTTCAGTGATGGTGTATGTACAGTCCATCACCTCTGCCAACCAGGAAAATGGGGGTTTGGAACAGCTTTGCTGGCAGTTAAACCACATCTTTTTTTGACTTTTTATCTTAGTCTTACTAAAACCAAAGCAACACAGCATGATACTTCATGGTTACTTCATGCCTGTTTTCACAAGAATGATAAACCTGATCCCCTCCAAAGGCCTTGCAAAGGAAAAGCGTCATTCAGCTGCTCTAGGTTCTCATTACTTGAGACACAAACCTAACAGACAACAGTCAAGAAATTAGATCATCATGTGGTATATTGTGAGGGACCAGGAGTCAGAATGGGGAAAATCTCAGGAGCGGAAGGAGATGTGCAGCAGTTGAACGGACTTTGTGATACAGACTTTACAGTTATTATGTATATACACATTGTATGCTTCCCCAGAATTTATATTTCCCGGCCTGTCCACCTCCCTGCTCCTCTGTTTCTCTGCCGATTGGCTGGAGAAGCTGCAAAGAGAGGGGACAGCCTCCATTCGCCCCTTCTCTCCCTGGTTCCTCCCACGTTCCTCCCCCTTTTGCCCGTGTCCCTATCCTGGTTTGCCCCCCCGCCTGTCTGTCTCATGCTCCGCCCTATGTTCTGGCCCTTTCCCCTCCCGAGCTGACAAAAGATCGGATACACGTGTGAATAAAGCATTCTACCTGCGTCCCACCGTTGTGTCCCATCCCTTCTTCGGACCGCGGCAGTGTATTCCTACTAATACTCCTTATTCTGGGTAACTAATTTGCTGAGTCTGTAAGTCTCATTCCTAGGAAGTGCTTATCTTAGCTACTACAGCATTATTTTTTTGTTTGTTATTGAAATCCTGAACTCTTAATAAAACCCTAAGATGCAAAGGCAGCTCCTAGTGCTCTTAGCAGCTCCTGGTACTTCTTCGCAATTTCTCACAGCTGCTCATTTTAATATTAAAAGTGCTCCCAACTTTTCATCAGTCTTGGACAAGCATAAATGGATCAAATGTTTAGAAAAGGAGAAGGAAAAAAATTAGATACAGATTTCCTTCCACACCTTGATCTTTCATGTTTTGTTGTCTCATGCAAAATATTTTACCTCTCTGTGATGCTTTCCTGGGGGTTTATCAGAGATAATTCACAGAAGGAAAATATTCTTGTCTGAAAATATAGCAAAAGCATTTCAAAAAATATTTCTATACATGTATAGCCTTTGATGTTTATTAGTCTCACTGTGTATTTAAAATTCAAATCAAGGGATCACAAAACTCTTGAGACAAATGCATAATTCATATTTTTCTATTTAGTGTACTCATGGTACGTATTGCTTTAATTTTTCTTGATTTCTATTAATGAAATATTTGCCAAAATAATAACATTATCAATATTATTATATATTCTAACCTTTTATCTCATGAGTTTCTTCAGAGCTGACCTCTAAAGAGATGACATTAATGTCATTATTTATTCACCTTAATTTGTGATATAGTAGTTATTTTACAGATCAGTAGGTTACATAGGATTATGGGACTTTTACAATCACACATCAAAATATTTGCCCAATTTTTAAGGATGTCTTTCCTACTCGCTGTAAGTAAAGCTGACAATTTTGTCTTCCTGAACAACAGCATCACATATCAATAGGAGATGGGTTTTTACCATTCACTTCTACTCTAAGAAAACTGTTTTAATGAAGAGCCAGATGACTTTAGCAATTCTACTGTGTTTTGGTTCTCTTCCATTTGCCCCATATTCCCTTCTTACTGCTCTCACATATTTTTAGTATTTGGGGGGTTTAGCTGTTTGATTTTAATGCTTGAAATATAGGAAGCTATTGTTATTATAGATTTGTCTGAGTGTTTTGTTCTCCTGTCATTGTCACTATTTGGTGTGGCACTTCCCATTTAGATGCTTCTACAACTGATGAAAAAAATATTTAGCAAGAAAGTACTGTCAACATGACTGAATCAGATACTCTGCACCTCTAACAGATTACACTGTAGGTAGAGGGTGTTATAAGAAAATCAAATTGCAGATGATTTGAAAGGAGTAAAAAGTGGACTAAAAAGGGAAGTCACATTTCAGAAAGTCACATTTCCAAAGGTCTTCTCACGGAAAAAAAAATATATCCATGTATAAACCTAGAAATAAGAAAAGAACTTCAACCTGTATCCACAGGACATCGGCAGAATCTCTTCTGTGTTCAAAGCCGGCATGACAGAGCTCACTTGCATTAGATTTATGGAGCTTTAGACTATACACTATTATAATAATAAAATTTTACTAATTATGAAGTAACCTTTACTTAATCAGATGAATAAAAGACTTAATACAAAGACACCATTTTAGGAAGGCTGATGATGTTAGAATTGGGGTGTCAACCAAAATCTTCCTGCTTTTCCACTGGAAAATACATGAGAATCTGTTTTCAGACAAAATTTGGAATCTTAATTTCTGAAATTTATACAAGATCACAGTTGGAGTTTCTTATGCCCCCATTCCACTTCTACCCGTGATTTTTGAGGTATGACAATGCATTCTCTATTTATATAAGAATTAGAGATAATTGTGAGTGATAACTCTGGTCTGATGGAAGACTGTGGCCTGTAGGAAGAAAAGTGAGATACATGAGCTGAAGAATGTGGACTTTCAGCTGAGTCATGGAAATTTAAGGAAAAAATCTAAAGAAAATCAAAATCATCTAAGAATAGGACACTTCTCAACCATCCTAACTAACTATTAAATATGATTTAAGTCATGCTTAAATCAGTGTTTGCTGAGAGAGCATTAGGCAAGGAAGCAGCAGCTACTCCTTTCACGTTATGTCTTGGATTATAAGAATACTACTGCTGACCAGTTCCCAATTTTTGGGTTGTAGAGCATCTAAAAATTTAGAAAACCCTGAAGCATAATTATTTCCTACCATGAAAATAACAAAAAGCAGTCCTTTTTTTTTTTCATGACAGTGTATCTATATATGCCTTTGTATGGAAGGGAGAGGAGGTGGAGGGAGACAGATTGTATTTTCAATGTTTTGAATTTAAGGGAAAACAAGTTTACAATGAGTTAACTCACAAGTAGAATGTACAATATGAAACAAAATTAAGATTATAGAATCTATTTTTCGTGGTATAACTTGGTAGAAGATACCAGGCCTACTGGATACACGATTTAAACTTAGTGCAGTCATAACTTCTAGAGTTGAGATAAAATGGAAGATAAAATGTAATAAGATTTTCATATGATTTCAGCAATCCACAGTAAAACTCCCCAGTATTCTGTCAAATCAGTTCTCAAAAATGGCCACTGCAAGAAAATTTAAAGGAGTATCTAAGGAAAAAACTTCTTTGAACTGCACTTTTATACATTTGACCTTATATGTTTATACATTTTATACTTTGACCTTATAACATCTGTTCTTTTAAGATGCAGCCACGTGCTAGAGTAATTGATGATTTTAGCATTTCATGTTTAGGGAAACAAATGTCCAGTGAAGAGTGAAGTGCTGGAGCTCAGTCTTGCACACCAAAAATTCAAATGGGTTTTTCTACTTGGTCTCTGCAAAGCAGCTTAACTGGGATTGTTTTTGTAGCTGCACTTGTCCAAAACCAGCCTTGACTCAACGGGTCCAACTCTGAGATCCAGCAGAGCAAACTAAAAGTCTTTTTGATGGAAGTCTCTGCCACGGTAAAGAAGAACATCAGTAAACATTTTGTGCAGTTATCTCTATATACTGTGTTTGCTGAGAGGCATGAGGATGTTATTTCCCTCATAAAATTCCTCATTACTAACGGTTTACTTGTCTTCTGCAAGCCATTCTCATCAATTTTCATACAAGCAACTGCAGGATTTTAGAAGACTTTAATTATATAATCTTGCCAATTTTTAAACAAGAGCATTTTCAGTAGACATGGATAAAATGATAGTGTCTGTATTGACATAAATTTAGTCTAAAAAAAAAAAACCTCATTTCAAATCTTAGCCAGCTTATTTATCACACTCTAGCTGCCAAGAATCGCTGTGCAAAATCTGTCAGTTTTTAAATTCTAGTTACTGCACATTCAAAGGATATTTCCTTGAGTTACATCACACGCAACCACTCACAGCTGCCCTCGTCCTGCCTACACGTTCAAATAATTCAGGTAGCAGGGTGACATAAGAACATTAACCTATCATATCTGAACAGTTATTTAGGGGTGTTATTTTGATATTTTTTTTTAAGACAAAATTAGAACAAAAGACCTTTTCCTTTTTCAGCATTAGCTTTCCAAATATCTGTATATTCTCTTGGAGACTACTTCCACTAATAAAGAGTGCTGGCTGCTAGGGGCCCTTTAGGTAATGACTTCTGCAGGAAGTCTTGGGGAACAAAAATTTCACTGAAATAAGTTAACAATCTCACCCACCAAAACTCCATGTTGTGAATTTTTGTACAGCGTAATTCCAGCAAGGATTTCATGCTGCCACTTCAGCTCCATACAGCAGTATTTGGCTCAAGAGGAACAGCTCCGTGTAGTTGAAGGGATTTAGTATAGGCAGGGAAGGATTATCCACCCTGAGTCAGAATGGCAGAATTTGGGCAGAGGAGCCAGGACAGCCTTTGCGATGTTGAGCCAACACATTATTTTAAAACGACCAGGAAATGGGTATTTCCTGAAACAAAAGGGGCTACAAAGAAAGAACAAACACGGCCTTAATTCAAGCAGGGATGCTGGTTTTAGTTCATCTAATTGTGTTAAACTGCTAATAGGCTAATTTGAAGAGCCCGGCACATTGAAGAGACTGGTATTTAATTAACGAAATCACACTTCACAGGATGCCAGACAAGGGGTCAATCCTTGAGTGAGGAGTTCCCTTGAGGGGGAACAGCATGATTAACGCTGCAGAAATTCCTTGTTCATTCTTCTGTTGTCTTCTGCCATTGATTGGGAAGGAGGCTATTGTTTCCTAGTCACTCTGTTTGGCATAGCTTTCACTCTTTTGCCGTGCCAGCTTGTCTCTTTATTCGACCCCTGCATCCCCCCTCTAGATTTGGACCTGGAGCTGGCTTTGTGCAGTCGTGGTTGTATTTATAAACTCAACTGGGGCTGGACTCTGACAGTGTTATCCATGCACACTTCTGCTGTGGGGGAGGGAGTTGCACTGATGCCATTTTAGTGTTCCTTTAGAATTCCAGCTCCTGCTTCTTCTGGCTTTAAAGGATTTTACATGTTCTTAATAATGCTGGGAAAACCTCATGGGATTCATACAAATGCCTCAAAAATCAGCCACTTTCCCAGTCAACCTGAGCTTCAGGATAACCTTGTAAGAGTTAATACCTCAATTCAGTTCTGCTTCAAGGGCTTACCCAGAATGAATAAGGTACAGAATCCAACCCCCACTAGGACCCAAAACTTTAGCAGTGAAAGGCTACGGAGAATGCTGATGAACAAGGAGGATTATTTCAACAAAAGACATTTTCACGAGCAAAGAGAGACTACTTGGTGACCATATTCAAGACTCCTGGCAGGTGTGATTACATAGGTAGAATTCAGAGGAATTTTCAGTCGGGTGGGTTTCTTCCTTGCTCCTAAATGAGGGCAGTTAAAGTCTAAGTTTACTGTTGCTCAACTGAGGCAAAATTCAAGATATCTACATCTATAAAGAGCTGTGAGGATCTTTGAAGGTAGTTTTTGTCAGTGGCAAGATGCTTTCACTCCTTGCAATTAGAAATGTAGACCTGGGGCTGTATCAAGCACAAGAGCCTTTCCTTACCAGTCACACCTCGTAATTAGCAACAAGAGTTGCTTCTGGCTCAGTACTTCCCGTAACTAATATTGTGCTTGTTATCCTCAAGTATTTTAAGTTAAATACTTTTAATACCTTCTTTTATTTATTACATGGCAGTCATTTCATGTTGACAAAGGCTTCAAAGAGCAAGTTTGTTTAAATGTACGTGAACATACATTCATAAACTTTAGGAAGAAAGTTTACATTTATATTGCATGCAAGGACTGCAGCCTTCTGTTTCTGGTATTTCTAGTTCTAATTTCAGTCTATGGACAATGTTAATGAATTATAAAGTACAACACTTTTCTATTTTAAAGAAAATGGCACATTTCCACAACATATGTGAAATATATGATTCCTCCCTGCAATTCAATCTGTACACAATACTTGAGCAAAAGATCAAGTAAAACATTTTTTGAAAGAAATATAGTTAAGAACCAACCGAAAAAAAAAAAGTGGGAAGGCAAAGGTGAATGTGTGGGCAGGCTCTGTTAATAATCTAAGGAAAAGGTTGATAAAAGATATTCATTGGAAACAACCTAATTCCTTGTAGGTTTCAGTAATAACTAGCAATATGTTCTCCTCACTTCACAACCAAAATAACTGCTTTCATTACTTCACAGGTCTGGAAACCACTCCCTTGAAAAATGTCACTTCTGTTCTCTTTTGCCCATTGTATGTGCACAATTCACCAGGAATGCTCAGCAGTTTTAGGCATAGTCAGAACTTTGGTTGCAGTGGTACAATTATAGAAAAAGCAGTTTTATGCTATATGTTGGGGGGGTAGCATTTTATTGTGAATACGGGCATGATTTGCCTTAGATACATCTATGAACTAACTGTGAGAACTCTGAAAATTCTTTACCCTCGTTTGGGAATTGTTATGTCAGAATTAACCAGTAGAAATCAAATTCATTGTTATGGAAATAACTTAGTGTGGAATTTTCAGTTAATCATTTTAGAATATTCACATGCTCCCAAAATAAATCTTTTACAATCCTGTACACCCTTAATATATTTAAATAGAACAAAGATTTGAATCAGAAGATAAATTCTTTTCTATAGGTGAACAAGACCAAAGATTATTTATTAGACATTTTAAACTAAATTGAAGCCTTCCACATCTGTTCCACCCTCTGACAGTCCTTAAAGTCCACATTTCTCTATAAGAAAAAAAAAAGAGTAATTACAGAAGCAAATAAAATACATGTTTTACTTTATTCCTGGAGGAATATGGTCTTTCAAATGTGGGATTGAAGCTTATAAAACTCTATTTAGGCATTTAAATTTAAAGGCCATCTCGATTTTTTTTAAATTTTTTTTTTTTAATAATAGTGATCAGTGAGCTCCAAATTCAGAGTAAATGTCTCATATTTAAGGTCTGAAAACTTAGAAAACAACAGGCACAGAGTTTTAGCTCCCAGTCTTAGTCTGGGCTGTGCAGTTCCACCATTTACACTGGAATTACCAGTGCTCAGCACATTCCAAATCTACAACTCCTTGTTTCTGCAATGAAAACTCACTGAAACTTTGCAGTCGACAGGTTCTATGTGGAAATATCTTGAACCTTTCAATATATATCTTGCCCCAATTTATCTCATTTGTGTATCATCTTGTTTTCTACGTGTAGCTACAGAGGCAAGAGCTTCCTAATAATCTTCAAGTCCTAAATGTGCTGCTGTTCTTACACTTTTGCAGCCAGTCAATGGTCTCTGTTAAATAAGTCAGACAAAAATTTCCTTCTGGTTCCTAACAGACTCTGGAGCCAGCAGTGGGTGAAAACCATGATCACAGAGGGGAAAAAAGTTCTTTTTATGAATCAGATTGTAGAGATTTTTGTTTAAGATAAGATCTACTGAATAAAAACCCAGAACTAGTGAAAACTAAAGAAATTAAGAATATAAACTCACATCTACTTCATTTGGAAGCATTTCAGAAGAAAACTTAGTTGGAAAAGAGAGAACATGGGGCAAACTGAGAATTAGTTCCATATTAGTTACATTGGTTACTTTAAAAACATACTCTGAAGTGACTAATATTTTTATTTTTTTAATTTGAATGTCCAAGGAATGACCCTTAATCAAAAACAGAGAGTTGGTGGTTTTGTTTTTGGGTTTTTTTTCAAATCTCCTTTCATCTCCTTTTCCCTCCTCATGGTTTATTGTGCCTTCCAGAACAAACACCCCAGGGCAATTTCTCTGTTTCCTTTACTTGCAAATCCACAACAGCTTTTTTGTAGCAATCCTTTCCAAACTGCAGGACAGAAATCTTGACCAAAAACATTTTGACCATTTAACACTTTGAAATTGCTTCAAATACTGCAGTAACAAAACCAGAAATAAATTCTTAAGATGGGACCCAAGTCATCAAGAGATTCGAGATGGATTTGTCTTGGGGTTTTTTTCTCATATTTTGTATTTTGTAAAGAGTGACAAGTCTTTTAAACTCAGCAGCCAAGTTTGACTAGTCTACAAGCTTTTATTTTTTTACTGAGAAAATTAAACCTATGTCAGAGAAGAAAAATAGCTGTGTGAGAATCTGAAAGAGGCAGTTTATCATGGGCAAATCTAAAAAGAAAGGCACAAAGCCTGAAGTACTCTGGTTTAAATGAGACAGAACATTTGGCAGAGTATCTCTGGGGCTAATTCTTTTATGTACATAGGATATTGCAAGGGCAAGAGGACCAAGAGCATCAGAAGTCTTCTAAAACTACAGAACAATTCTTCTATATGTATTTGTGCTAAAGTTGTTAGACAAAAATAAAGTTGAGAGGACTCACATGTAGGATGTGAAATAGAAACACACACTATAGTGGAGGCATAATTGACTTTCAGGATTACAGGCAATGGCGTGAAGTATTGAGATACTCTTTACATTAATTTGGTCACTTGTTTGTAAGTAAGATTTGGCTTGCAGAGTAGGGTGGTCCAGCCAAACCTGTAGTACAGAATTCTCTTTGAGGCAGTAATTTCATTTTATATACAATATTATAATTTTCAGGACCTTCATTCCTTTACTTCTCTTTCCACTGACCCCAGTTAAGAGGATTGAATGTCCCTTAGGTCTCTTGATCAGGTGCCAGAGGAGTGCTTCTCACCTGCCATGGTACCTGATAATGAGGCTGACAGAGAACTTCCAGCACTCCAGCTCAGTGCAGGGGAGCTACACTTGTTTTTCCAATCCAGTATCCTCATCCTGAGCCTACTAATGACCAATTTCATGTTTTCCATGCCAGCCTGTGAGTATAATACAGCAGCCTCCATTGGAGGCTCACTATTTTTATTTGAAGGAAGAAAGAAGGAATATTTTTGTAAGCACTTTTGTGGCAAAGTCCTGCATTTTCTTGTTACAAAAACCTAGTGCCAAAATCTATTGTAAAACTTAACCCTACATTTTATAAATCTTGGAAAATAAATACATTGGTCATATCAATAACCTGAAACACTTCTATTTTTTTAATTCAGAATGATAACACCTCATGAACAGAGTAATGAAATGCTCTCACTCTTATCAAGCACCACTTCTCTAAGTGTGAATAGTTTGAAATAGAATTGTACTTTTAAATCATTGTAAGTCTTCCATGAGATATAAAAGTTATAGTTCATTTAGCTGATTTATATGTATGTTTAATATGATGTGTTTTAACTATTTCATGTAAACCTACTATTAAAATGTCTACTTTATCCTAAATTGGCATTTTTGGGTCATAAATGTATTTTGCCCATAGTTAGGAATAATTCTTCTCCTGTGGTCACAGCAGCCCTTGTGCACACCACTTGGAAGGTTATCTGAAAAGAGGAAAAAAAGATTCAGTGGATTTTTGTAAGAACCAGTGTTTTCCAAATTCTTGATGAAGTGTGAAATTGGGGATTGGAGTAATAAACAAGATTCCTTAATTCAGCCCAAAATGAATGTATCCTGCATCCCTGCACGACCTCACTAGAATATGTATGAATAGCTGTCATCTCAAAGGCATAGTTTGTTCCAATTCTGTAAATTCTGTATAGCACACGCAAAAAAATTAGTTCCTTGATGCATGCCACAGAATTGCATTTTTACCTCTGATTTTTGATATGCTTCAGGGGTTTTTTTGCTGTTCAACAGAATCAGAGACATAAAAGAGGCAGGTTTATGCTTTAAAAAGATATTATGTATATTTAGTTTCCTGAAAGTCCTGATGCACAATGTTGAAATTTATTACTTCACGTAATTTCACATGACTTTCATTTTATTCGTTCTTTAGATATTAGAACATCCTAAGAAAAATAAAATAAAATAAATATAAATATCCATAAGGAGATATGCATATGTGGGCAAACACACAGGTACTCATTTTCATATATTGTGATTTAATTCAAAGGGCCATTAAATGCTGAGAATTTTAACTGATTCTCAGCAGAGAGTTGCAATTCATATTATTACAGAAGTAATAAAGTCACTGAACTCTGGGGCTGTACTTCACGACCATAAACTCTCACAGGTCAATTAACTGACTGGCCTATGGAAATTAGTGACAACAGACCCACACTCTCCCTTTACTTTTCTTACCCTACTTTATCTCCTAGTTTCTGTTGTTGCTGTCAACATTTAAATATTATTTAAATAAAAATCTTTAAATAAAAACAAAATTACACTGCAAACCATCAGCATTCTTGCAATATGTTCCATTGTTGTCTAAACCATCAACTCTCATTCCAAGCTCACAAAAAAAACCAACCAAAATAAAAGCCAAACTAATATCCAAAAATAGACTGAAAGACCCTAAAAAGCCCTAGACATGATATATCTGTTAAACAGAGTTTATATATTAATATAAAATTAGATGCTTTATTCATACACAACCATCTTGTTTGTAAAGATTTTCAGCATATTAAAGATTTTAGCTACTTCCTCACAAAGAATAATCTCGTATTACAAGCATACCCTTAATATAAAGAAAGGAAGCTGCCTCTAGCTAATCTGCCAAAGCAGAAAAAGCTCTCAGCATAAGTATTTCAGCACAAAAAAAAGCAAAAGATTGGCTTCTTAGAAAAACATCTCTTTCTATGTCCAGGTCAGAGCTCATGGAGTGTTCTCACTCCTACTCTTTACATTACCAGCCACAGGAGACGGAATTTAAACTGTAGCACTTAGGTTGCTCAGAGAAACTCCTCCATTGCCCAAATATGTGAGAGTTTTAGATACTCTTTTTCACAAGTACTTTGAGATTGGGCCTCTCATATATATAGTTTACTTTATTGCCTCCTTAGACAAAAGCAGAGATTAAAGTCATGACGTCTGTAAATAACTGATCAGGATTCAGTGGAAAAGGTTGAATCTGGATGACAAGGGGAAACCTGGAGCTTGGAGGGTGTCCGTGGGGTGCCTTAGTATTTATGAGATGGAGCCACAACAGGTACCCAAGTGACAGAACTAAAACACAAATGACTGGTGGCTGACGAGTGAATATTCTTCTGGCTTCAACCAGCTTCATTATTCAAAAACCACTTTTTTCCTTCTCTTCATTTGCTTTCCATGGAAATCTGCTGATGTTCTAATGAGGGACACTGGACATTAACAAATGAGTTTAGCATGTCACAGTTATTCAGTATCTACACTTCTCACATTACTTGCAGCAAATCAACACAGGCATCAGAAACAATATCCTTTACTACACATTCAGCTTTAGACATAATTTCCCAACATCATTCTTACAGGCTCTGCAGTGCTTCCTGTGTCTTTAATCCTATGACTACTGTATTTGGGTTAAGGCTGCCTTTCAATACTCTATTAGAATATTTCAGATTTTCAGTTGCCATCACTGCAATGAATTGAGGGGTTTTTAATTATTAGGTTCTCCAAAGGAAGAGGAATTAGTGAGCTCAGCAAACTACATGGATTAGTGTGTCAAGTTCCCAGAAATGCAGACAAAATGTGTCATCTACCTCTAAAGAAATTGGAACACAATTTTATGGGAGAAAATACTTCTCAGTGCGATGTCCCTGACACTGCAGGTGGATGACAGTTCAGCAAAAACTTAACAGATAATAAACTTGGTTGCCTCCTGTTTTGATGTCCAGTCAGCAGCACCTCCCAGAGCTTTGCATCTTTGTGGGGAATGGTTCCCATGACAGGGGTTGACAGCTGTGATAAAAAGATTTCTATTTAGATGGACAAGACATTCTTTCCTTGCAAGCTGATTCCAAGGAATCATAATGTAGGCAATGGGCTGTCCTGAGCAAAGGAGCAGTAATATTCCTCAGAGAGCTAAATCTCCTAATGTCTGGAATAAAAAAGGGCCTTGAAGAAAGCCTATAGTCACGTGCAAGGCTAAAAACAGTGATTTAACTCTTAGACTCTTTGTTTGAAGCCCAAATTTTTAAGAATTGTTCCAGCTCCCTATTTTAACCTCATAATGCTCAATATTTAGCTTAGGATATAGAGTGTTCTAGCCAAGACTGTCACAATAGGGAAACTGGACCCCATTTGTAAACAATTCTGTAATTGCTTTTATTCTGGCCTTTGGAACACACACTTTGCCACCTCTAAATGGCATCTTTACCTTCCCTCTGCTGGAACACTCATGAAGATTTACTTCCTCTGTTAATCTTGGGTGTTTTGGGACTAACTAAAGATATTATGCTTATACAGAAACAGATAAAGGAATAGTCAGAATCTCACAGAAGAATCCTGACCCTGCATTTCATTTCTAAATAAGACACTTGGGACACTCAGGCCAGGAGAACAATTGGCAAGACTGTTTTCCAACTGAAGCAGGATGACGTTCTGTAACTGCACATGAAATCCTTATTCTGCTCAATCAAGACAATTGGGATGCATGGAAGTTGTTAAAAACTGAATTCAAATTAATTGTCTTTGAGGGCAAGAGGTGAAAAGAGACTTTTCATGCATGTATTTTTTCCTGAGAAACACTGGGTGATACAAATTTTTGCAGGGAGGAGAAACTTAGTGTCTTTTTAACTCTCTTTGTCCGAGACAGAAAGTAGATTGAGAAAGCTGGATGAAACCAAGAAGGGCTGGAAGCTGGAACTCTGTTAGCAAAGCTCTAGCTCTGAAAAAAATATGCTTTCTTTCCAAGAACAATGAGCTGTGTGGGTTCGTGTTGAAGAAGGAACATTCCACAGAAAATAGTATCACCCAGAGAAAATTAAATATCTTAATGCACCACCTAACCAGTGACAATGACCTTTTTTTTCTTTTTATTCCTTTTGGATAAATCTTTCATTTTGTTGTTTTCTCCAAAACATTATCATTATTCATAGTTATTCAAGCAAAGAGAAAAGCCAGTGATGTTGAATATCCAGCTTCAAGTCACTGATTTTTGGTCTGCATTCAGCAGGAACTCCATCACATACAATTTTTTTAATCCTGTAGACAGAGAGAAGAGTTTAGGATTACCAATTCACAGCTTTTAATGCCTTTCATGAGAAGTGATTTAATGGACTGACCTTTTATGAGACACTCACGACAAAGTGATGAGAAAGAAAACAGCTTAGAAATTTCTCTATGAACCCAAGTCTTCCACAAGGCTTGTGAAATACTGACATCATTGAAATTGGTTTAAGTACCATAAATTAATTTGTTTTCACTCTTCTAAAAGTGAATGTCACTAGGAAAATTGTATGCAAACCATACATCATGGCTGGGCTTCATGAATGAAGATTTGGGAAAGGCTCTATCCACATTTATTACAGGCACATTGGTGGCTAATAAGGCCAATATGAGACAGACATATCCGATTGCAAAAGGCACAGCAGAAAGACGCCTTAGCTGGTATATTCTGCAAGGCATGATTCTTTCTGTGTTGTCTTTTCTCCTCAAGGGTGATCCTGCGTGCTTTCTCAAAGGAAGCAGCAGCGTTATAGATGGTGTGTCTCCAGGCCTCCCAATTTGAGGCCAGAGTAGACCAGTTATGTTGATCAATATGGCCAAGGCTGAGATGTTGTTTCAGGGAGTCCTTGTATCTTTTCTTCGGGGCTCCTCTCTTGCAGCAGCCAGGGGCAAGTTCACCATAAAGCAGGATCTTAGGGAGGTGGGAGGTCTCCTTCATCCTGGAGATGTGCCCTGCCCACCGCAGCTGTGTTCTCAGCAACATGGCCTCAATACTTGTGACTGCTGCTTGTTCTAGAACAGATGTATTGGTCACATAATCTGACCAGTGGATGTTTAGGATTGTACGGAGGCAGCATTGATGGAAACGTTCTGGGAGTCGCAGGTGGTGGCAGTAGATGACCCATGATTCAGATCCATATAAGAGAGTAGACAGCACAATGGCTCTCTAAACACTGATCTTGGTACTTTTCTTCAAGTGTTTATTTTGCCAAACTCTTTTATGGAGCTTTCCAAAAGCACTATATGCCTTTGCTAACCTGTTGTCTATCTCTCTGTCGATCTTACCATCTGAGGAGATGAGGCTGCCCAGGTAATTAAACTGCTGGACTGATTTGAGCTCTGATTGGCCAATGGTGATATGGGGATGATGGAAGACGTCCTGAGGTGCAGGTTGATAGAGAACTTCTGTCTTCTTTAGGCTGACTTCCAGCCCAAAGAGCTCAGCAGCGTCTGCAAAGCAGGATGTTAAACGCTGCAGAGCTGCTTCTGTGTGAGCAACAAGGGTGGCGTCATCAGCATGAAGCAGCTCCCGGACAAGATGGTTCAAGGTCTTGGTGTGGGCCTTCAGTCACCTTAGGTTGAACAGACTTCCATCAGTACAATATCGAATGTAGATACCGTCCTGATCATCGAGGTCTGCTGTGGCCCTTTGGAGCATCCTGCTGAAAAAGATTGTGAATAGGGTTGGTGCCAGAACGCAGCCTTGTTTCACACCATTAGTTATTAGAAAGGGCTCAGAAAGTGCATTACCATATCTGACTTGTTCATACTGATCCTCATGGAGTGAGATGATCATTTTAAGAAACTTGGGGGGACAACCTAAACATTCCAAAATCTGCCACAGACCTTTTCTGCTCACAGTATTGAAAGCCTTGGTGAGGTCAACAATGGTTACATAGAGACCTTTGTTCTGTTCCCTACACTTCTCTTGCAGTTGTCTGAGAATAAACACCATGTCTGTGGTGCTCCTGTTGGCTCTGAAACCACACTGACTTTCAGGTAGAATTCCTTCTGCTATAGTGGGAATTAATCTGTTCACAAGTATTCTTGCCAGGATTTTGCCAGCAATGGAGAACAGAGTAATTAGCAAACCATACAAACTACATGTAAAGGATAAATCATAAAGTATACAAACAGGTGCTAACTCAGAGTTTTCCAGCTCCGGTTAAAATAAATATTGGCCAGTGTTGGTAGGACAGTGAATTAGAGCTCTTTTTTTTTCTTAACATGCAAAACAGCTTCACCACCTGTGTGCTATAAAGAAAAAAAACCAAACCAGCAAAAGAGTTTTTCCTCATGATCAGGTTTACAAAACAGTAGTTGCTTGCAAGTCCCACACTGGGCAGAGGGAAAAAGGGCAGCTTTATTGCTGGCAGCAAATGTGGTTGCAAAGTGTGTGCAGGTTTAGCACCCACAAGATGACTGTCTGTGGTTGCTTCTATCAGGCCTGGAACACTCTCAAGCAGAGTGAAAATCTGTTCTTTAACAAGGCTTTACAGCTGTGTTCCGGCCTGGGAAGCTCTTCAGAGAATCCCCAAATCACCTCTTCTCCCTTCAGAGGTTTCTTTCTCAGAATCTTCCTTTATGTTTGATGAGTCCCAAGAAAAGAAATCCTAAATTCCTCCCCAAAGTTTTATGAGTTTCTTCTCTTCCTTTCTGCAAGTTTCTTTTTTTACCTAAACTATCTCACTGTTAAAGATATCAAATATCTTTTTGGATTATCAAAAATTACACTATCATATTTGAATTGCATATAAATATACAATTACATCTATACACACTGTGTACACTGCAGGACTGAAGCCAAAAAGCACAAGTTGACAATAGAGAGGAGAGGCATAAACACTTCTCTAAACAATATTTTTATCCTCAAACCACTTTCCCTCCATTTTAAAGTAATACATACAGGAGGAGCCAATATTGTACTAAAATCTTTGTACTTTTTATTGCAGTGGGTTCTTAGAACTGTTATTTGAAAGTCAACTGCTGAAATCTGCTACTGAGAGCTGTCATCTGCTGCCTGCCTACAAGCTGCCAATAGATTTTCATTCCTATTGCCATGGAAACACAGGTTGGCATGAGTCAAAGAAAAAGAGAAAAAAAAAAAGTGTTTTAAGCAGTCAGAGTTTTCATACTTTGACCCAACATGGAATTTGCCTTTCTTAGCCATGAAGGTCACACTGAGAGAGCCAGCAGGAACAGTGTGTGGCATTGCCCCTTGTTCCCATCTTCCAGCTGTCAAAACTGTGAACCTGGCTAGATTATGCCATGGATATCTTCCCACCAAGGCAGCTGCCTTCCCAAGGCAATCAGGAGTGGGAAGTGAATATCTGAGATTTATCTCCCCTGGCAGCAGCACAGAGCTGATGAACAGGCCACGTGTGGGAACCTGCACAGGACTTGACAAGCACCACAATCACTTCAGGCCCTGCCTAAACACTCGCATATTGCATCCAGAAAATACATTAAACTGCATGAGCTGCATTTCACATAAAGCATTTCTGAACTGTCAGATAAAGAAGCTCTTTCAATGTCTGTTATATATCTTTACACAACACTTCCATTACAGTATTGTAATGAATCATTGTAATCATTGTAATCATTGAATAGGAGTCAAAACTTACCCAGCCTTAAGGTGGAACATCCCCCACCCCAGATTTAACAGCCATTTCCTAAGTCTGTCAGGTACTGAAACACTCAAGTAGCTGCTTTTACTCTACCTGGCAGTGACAGCTTAGAAATGTAGCTACTATAAACATTTGCCAGCTTTCTTTCATCCAGTTTTTCTCTCTGATATTTTGACTTCATTTGTCACCAGGTTTGTCATTAACTGTGGAAGTTATCCCAACTTTTCCACTTCTTTTCCCAATTATCATTCATGGTTGTGAGCAAGCATTTAACTTTTAAAATTAGCACAAGCAAAACTACACCTTAATTAATTTTAATGAATTAATTACATTTTAATGCACTATTGATAGCAGTTTAGTTAGCTGGTATATTTAGGGACACTTTAGTAGCAGAATTTAAAGGTGTCTTGCTATTGAGTGCTTGGCCCCTCTGTCCACTATAGCTCCATGTGCAGTTTTTCACAGTCTTATCTGAGGCACTTTGGTTTTTTCCATTTCTTTACCACATATGAGTTTTATTTCTTACCTTTTACTTGAAGAACACTAAGAGGGACCTGGTGGTGTCTCTCCTTGATCAGGGAAGTGTTCTCTGTGCCCCCCTGCAAAGCCAGACTCTGTAAGCCAGAGGCTTAAACACGTGGAAGCTTCTCCAACACTCCTTTTCTTCAGTTAGTACATGATCTCCTGGGATCACACAGAGGAAACAGATTCTGTGTACAGGGATTGCGCCTGCATCCTCAAAAGATCTCAAAAGTCTACTGCCCTAAGCACAGACTGTTGGATAAAGTAGAAAATGGACAACAAGCATATTCTTTCATCTCTTTCACTGTCACCAAAAGACTTGCAGAAACTTGGTTCTAACCCAGAGCATCTTGCATTGTGCTGCTGCAGGGTAGTTTTAATTTGAGTTAGGAAAAAGAAACACTGTCCAGATGCTTGTCATAGTTTATTTTGTTCTTTAAAAATGTTTAAAAGTTGAAAAAATATGGTAAAATAGAGCATTGTAAGGACAAAAAAAGTGAGAGTCTTGCACTTCCATGACACAGGTATCCCTGCACACTTACCTGATTCCTGCTTTAAAGAATTCAAGGACTAAAATCACAGATATTATAGTTTAACATGTTGTTTCCAGATCAATATGGTGGAGCACTAGCAATCAGGGTAAGCAAAAGGTCATCATAGCTATTATTTCAGGGTTTTAGCAGCAGCTTTTCATGATAGTGGACATCTCTTTTCCCTCCATACTACCTTTTATTTTATTTTATTTTTAAAAGAAGTTTACTCTAGCCTATATCACAGCTGGATGAAAAGTCATGGTACTTAAAAATAAGTCCGATCTTAATTTGGTGTTTGGTATTAGAAACCTTAGGATTGTATTTCCATTCTTCTAATTATACATGTAAATGGTAGCAATGGCTTTCTGGAAATTAATGACACCAAGTGGTCACATAATCATGTCATCACTTGCACGTGGGAAATGAAAAGCAAAACAGGAAACAACAGGACTCACAGGGAGGGACAAAAGCTGACAGGTGACAGTGTCACTACTCTGCCAGCTCACAGGACTTGGGGAAGCAATTGGGGTCTGATGACCTGCAGACAGTTACTCTGTCTTTATATCTCCTTTCAAAGTGAGCCTAAGAAAAGTTCTTTGGGATGAAACAGCTCCATTCTGCTTTGACAGTGTTCCTGAGCACCTCCTGTGACCAGGAAAAGGATCTCAAGGGGATTCAGGGACTCTGAGAAGACAAGAAAATTAAGGAAGGGAGGTCAGGAATGATGAAGGTGGAGACAGCAAACAGAGGCAAAGGCAGAAGTGGCATTCAAAGAATTAAGTGAAAGAAAAAAGCATTCAGGGTAAACAGAGGTGAAGAAAGACATGCTATCTTTTGCCCAGTGGAAGCAACTGTGTTTAAAAAAATGTCAAGATGCTGCTAAAAAGTGGGAACAAGGACATAAAAAGGAAGTTTAAGGAAAAGAATGGATTCATGAAGCTGCCACACAAACACTCCTCATAAATTATAGGCTAAAATTTTGTCTTTGCACAGCTACTGTGGTGACTGAGATCCAAAACCATTGGCCCTTGCACTTTCATTAGATTATTTACTTGCAGTGGTTGTCAGGGCATCCTAAACCCAAAGCCTGTCTTCTCTCCCAAATCTAGTAACTCATGTTTAAGGCTATTTATTTCAAAGATTATAATCTCAGATTTCTTTGGCAGCACTTGAAATACTAAGCATTAGCCAGTTTTCACTTTCTTAAGTTACTACTTTCTATACTTTTACAGTACCTCTGAAAGTTTAAGTCTTCTTAAAAAAAAAAAAAAAAAGGAAAGAGAAAAAAAAAAAAAGAAAAGGAAAAACTTTAATTCCTTTAATTCATTTCTCAAGACCAAAGGTTCCAAACTCAGAAACCTACTGAAAAAAAGTATAAGGATCTATTGAAACCTCTGCCTGACATACCTAGGAAAGTCAAAGCCTCATTACTTTTCTGAGCATTTCTGAAGGCCTTTTCTGCAACTCTGGACTCCAGTTCTGGGGAGTTCTTGCTGGACTTAAGAGTCTGTAGCTGAAGAGAACTCAGAAACCAGGCACTGTGAAAATCCACTGCAGACTCAGTGCACAGGACTTCTGGACCTGTCTCCAAACAGAATAACTGTTGACTAGGCTTTGCAATTCAGTAAGATTTTTTTGGGGTTTTTTCAGTTGTTTCAAAGCTTGTCAGGGCTACTGGAAAACCTGTCACTTCTCAAAGGCCTGATAAGCCCAGCCAGCACACATTAACCTCCCTTCTCTGAGTCAAGCACTTCAAAATAATTCTCCCACAATTCTGTCAGTCTCTTTTCCTCTGAGCTTGCAGAGCCAGTTATATGAAGTGACAATTAGAGGGAGGAGTCATCTTTGGCGAGGGTTCCTGGAGTCACTTTGGCATGTCACGTACTGGCAGAGAGATCACTCCATGTGCAGTTGTCCTCCCAGAACTTGACAGTTACTTATATTCTGTCCTTTTGCAAAAAATATGTCTGATTTCATTATTACAGGTACTGCTTATCCCAGAGAATTTTATCCCTGAGTAGCACCACAGGCACAAAACTTCTCTCAAAGATTTTTCAGAAACTACTTTGGTACCAGCATGGTCACACCATACCTTGTATTTAGAGGTTGCTGAAGCATGAATGATTTTTGCTCCTTGGAGAATTCCACACATGGAATTGCTGCTTGACAAAGCCCGATGCAGCAGCATCTGTTCTCTAGTGAGCATCTCTTGGAGTACCAGTGACAGTTCTCTCATCAGTGCTTTGTCTCAAAAGAAACATGTAACTAAAGTTGACACATGTAAGGGGGTTTTTTGCCATGGTGAAAAGTGGGACAGAATTCTCCATTTAAAAGGAAATGCAATTATTTTCTCAAGAGGAGTTAATTAAAAGAAAGAGGAATATTTTGCTCTAGCAAAGAGTTCAAACTAAATGGACTTGAGGGGAGTGTCACTGGCAAGAAGTAAAGAACAGCAAACATCCTTCCACAGTGGTGAGTTTTGCAGTAGTGGTAATGAAAGTCAAGGATGATCCCAAAAGTATTGTTGAAAGGTAGTATTAAGGCTTCCTTTTTGTATATTAGTCTATTTATCATTGGTGGTCTGCAAAACCACCCTAATTCCAGTCATGCATTTTTTATAAGCTGGACTGCCAATCAAGTTAAAAACCGCAAAAAGTTTCTGATGAAAGATTAATAATTTTTAAAGTATTATGCAATCATTTCTGTGGAAAATTTATCAGACTAAAGAATATTTTATCTTTTTGTTATAAAATATATAAATCAGTGTTTTCAACATACTGAGGAAACTTGGTAAGGGAACATAAAACATTTCCATTCTCCAAAATCTATAGGCAACCAAGCAAATAAATGTTAGAAAGGTAAGTGCATTAGCACTTAAAGTGCCCAGAACAAGAGAAGTTAAGGCAAAAATCTACGATATTAGACAGAAAATATTATCTTGCCAATGCTTTTACACAGAATTTTAATTGGCTGCATAGTGAGTGCAAATTACCGTTTGTGATTTGTTGCCACGACTACAATGTTTCATTACAGTAGTTTTTGAAAAATAACAGAACAGATCTGCTTCATTTTCTATATCCTAGTGCAGAAGCTCCATGACAAATAGTAATTGCTGCATGAAAAAGGTCTGGCAAATTCTCAGTGTTCCACATTCATGCTGATAGGCCACACCAAAAAATCAGTAAAGCGACTGTTTTTCAGTATTGCATTGAAAAATAACAGATAAAGACCTCATTCTGATTTCTCACTGGCAGAGACAGGAGAAGTCTTACAGACAGGTGGCCTCTTTTCCAAAAGCCTTACTTCTCCAACTTTCACAAAGCCATGTGGTCAAGACTCTGGGTTCTTGGTTACTCTGTAGCAAGTACCACCCTAATTCTTCCTTGTTATCAACAGCAGCAGTTTAGCAAGGGATTTGAAACACATCAGTTGCAGACTGAGAATGGAAATGTTTTATATTCTCTTATAATTTCTTCAGTATGTTGAAACCATTAATTTATATAAGCTCTAACAGATAGATAAAATACTCTTTAGTCTGATAAATTTTCCACAGAAATGATTGCATAATACTTTAAAAATTATTAATCTTTCATCAGAAACTTTTTGCGGTTTTTAACTTGATTGGCAGTCCAGCTTATAAAAAATGCATGACTGAAATTAGGGTGGTTTTGCAGACCACCAATGATAAATAGACTAATATACAAAAAGGAAGCCTTAATACTACCTTTCAACAATACTTTTGGGATCATCCTTGACTTTCATTACCACTACTGCAAAACTCACCACTGTGGAAGGATGTTTGCTGTTCTTTACTTCTTGCCAGTGACACTCCCCTCAAGTCCATTTAGTTTGAACTCTTTGCTAGAGCAAAATATTCCTCTTTCTTTTAATTAACCTTTGAAGTTGTGTATGGTCTACTACAGTCTTTCTAACGTTTATTTGCCTGTTTGCCAAAATCTACTGGCGACCAAAGGGTCAGAGAGCCACAGACTCTCTTCCAGAGGGAACTTGGTCTGACTGTGCAGATTACTTTGCCACAGAACACAAACAACGGTTAACATGCCCCAAAAGATTGGTTCACAGGATGAGAGAAAGATTCTTTCAGTACATCTAGAACACACACACCTATCCACCTATCATTGTATCCACTTAAATAGTCCATAGAAAAGAGCAAACAAAAAGATATCATCGTCTTAAGAATGTTGAGCTTCCAAACTGAATGGTATTGAGGGAAACAATCTATCTGAAAACAAAACCTTTCTTTTTCTAGCAGGTAAAAAAATGCACTGAAGTTTGCCTGCTTTGCCTAAAGCTCTTTAAAACATCCCTTTGTACAGCATTCATGTACCTGAACCTTGCTATCCCCTCACCTCCCTCTGTTCATCATCAGCCACCATTAAGCTCCTTGGAATTCTAAAGGTTAATTACAACTTAATTGTTCTCTTTACCATGACAGATACATGGACATACCTGTTTTTCCCATTTTAGTAACAAATAAATAAATAACTAAATACATTTAATTCAACTATTCCTATTTATGATCTGTTCAGAAAGAACATATTTGAATATTGATAAGCAATTACTTTGCCAATAAACCCCAACCAGTAACTATAACATATACATAAAGCAGTGGGGTGCATTGAAAAATGGGTTTAAAGGAATTGTGGGGAGGAAGATAAACTTTGTTACTCACACAAGTACACTCAGCTTTAATCTTGAGTGGAGTTACCACTCTGCTCATCTGCATATCAGTCAGATATGGAAAAGTGCAAGGAAATTATAACAGAAACAGGAAAACACCCCCTTAGGCATGTCTCCAGGATTTCAGACCTTGGGTTTTGTTCTCTGGCTTTAGGTTTACTTTTCTAGCACAACATATGACAGATTCAGAAGATTTCGGTAGATCAGCATTACAAACACATAGACCACTTTTTGGAGACAGACTAACCTTTATGTTTATATATAGTTTAAAATGTTAATTATTTCATTATAACACTTAGCAATTTTATTATATTTGTGCTTTATTTTCATTATAATATTATATTCAATATAATATAGTATATTTCTATTCTCACGAAGGACCACTTTGACTTTTAGTCTAAACAGAGGCTGTTTTCTGACAAAAATGAGTTTTCTTACAGAGACACTGCATAATATTTATTCTCTTTGGGCAATGAATATCTAAGAAGAACAATTTTGAATCAGGCAAGTTTAATTTCATAGCTTTATAGTTTGGCTTAATAACAAAGTCAACTCGATAAATGCCAACAGATGCTATAGGAACAAACCCAAATATTTCTAATCTCAAGCTGCTGAGCATAAACATTGTTTAGAGTTGTATTCTTCACTTGGTGACTGCACTCTTAAGCAAGGATTGAATGAATATGAGGGAAGATAGAGGAAGGAGAAGAAATCATTATAAAGGTAGGGAAGCTTAAAATTCAACAGAAGGGGAAAAAAAAGAAACAGAAACAAGGATCTTCTGAGGAACCAGAAAACATCTGAACCAAAGCAAGGGCAAAAAGAGAGATAAATATACAATGTTCATGCACAATCCTAGAAAGGCCGTGTGATAGGAGACTTGAAGACGCTGGTGGACAACATCCAGTAAGATCAGATGATTAACATGACTCATGCTTTGTATAGCCCAATATATATTTTTGGTCTCTTAAAATCAAATAATCATATTAAAACAGAGTTTGAGATTCGATGGCAATGTGAACATATAGTCAAAATCCATTGGTGGGAAAAAAGTGATGAGTATGTGAGGCAATGAGAACAAAATAAGTGTCACTGGTAAGTTAGTGGGAGACAGTATAAAGAGCTCCTGTGTATTAATCTGAGGTGCTCTAATCTGAGTAGTCACTAGAGAGGGAGTTATTGGTGACAAATGAGAAAAAAAGTGTGAATAATAACACCCATTTTACAGAATTTATGTGTATTCCACATGCAATAAGAGAAAATCTGATGATGGGAGGCACAAGAGTTAGACAAAGCAACAGGAGACAGGTGAGGGGAAAATGGAAGGCAGGAATGTGAGACATAAATGTGTATAGTAGGTTGGAAAGAGAAAGAAGTGAAGGTCACAATACAAAGAAGCTGAACAACTGCACAGAAAAGAGACATCACAATGCAGAGTGACATTGTTGAGAAAGGTGTGGGTGAGCACAGTACAGTTAATGGGTGTAAAACATGATACCCCAAAGAAAAGGAATAAAAGAGACATCTCTTAAAGAAGTGGAGAGGGAAAAGGAGGGAGAGGTTTTGAGGAAAAAACGTTTGTATTGTCAGCAAACATTTTCATATTTGGTAAGTCTGAATTAGCTTAGATTCATTGGAACCAATTTTGAGGAGTTAAATTTCCATTGGAGATTCAAAATGTATGAAAATCAATTGATGGATGAAGTTCCAACTGTGAGTGTTTAGGTTCAAGTTCATGGCACAGGTCAGATTTGTGTGCCCACAGTACTTTTGGAAAGACGTTCAAAAGTCTCACTAATGTTACAAAAGATGCAGGAAAATACAGACGAAAGCAAAAATAAAAATCATTCAGTTACAGGAAAGAAAAGAAATTGGAACATGTTGTTCCCACTCTCTTTTGAAGAGCCTTCATCAGTGGTATAATCATTTTCTCATTCACCTCTCAAATAGGAACAACTTTTGAGCAGCCATTTCATGCCATATATTTGAAGATCTGATGAAAGTAATGCTCCATTTCTTGAGAAAGCTTATCTTCATCTCTCAAACTGTTTTCAAAATAAGCATAAAGTTTGCTTCTGCAAAACTCAGGCAAAAGTGTTCTGTGTTACATTGCCAAATCCAGCATATTGTTTGATTTAATTAATAAACAAGTTATCTTATTGGCATAACACTCCCTCAGGAATTTTAATAAACAATTTTGTTGGGTATCTATTAAATCTTCTGACTGTTTAAAATTTTTTTTCTCTTATGGCAATGTGTGTCAAGCATCAAAAATAAAAATATTACCTGTTTATTTCCCACGTCAGTCTGGCCAGATGTGGAAATTTTCATTTTCTGTTTACCCTCCCCAAGATGAAAATACAGAGTAAGAGTGGTAGAGAAATTTAACACTAATTGGTAACAAAAACAGCATCATCATTTAAAATCACACCATGTCATTAAACTCTGTTATATAAACTACTGGTTTCATTTAGCTTGTAAATCATGTAGACCTTTCACATTAGATGAAGAAATGACAAAGGTAGAGTTCATGCAATCAAGTAGTAATACATAAAATTAACTAGTCACCAGCTGCTCCACCATAATTAATGGCAATGTGGAATACAGATTTCTTCTTGAGCAAAATAAGATTATACACTTGGGAATATGTTTAATCTCCCTAGGACAAGGTGGTACAATTAAAATAATAAAGTGTAAAGTGACTGGAAAATCCAAAAGGTACTTATAGGCAAGCATGGACACACACAATTTTCGAAAGCCTACATTTCTTCCATCACCATTAGCATGTTTTATAAGATTTTCCTACATTAACTGAGAAATTCTCCAGATTTCTTGCTAGGGACTTCTCTTCAAAAAGGAGGGATATGAAAATTCAGTTCAAATCCCTATTCAGTTACCAGCTGCAATCAAACTCCCTCCAAGTCATCCCACCTTAGCTAGAAAAAAGAGCACATGACTGAACTTTTGATGGCTGGTGACAGACCACACAATGAGAGCTCAGAAAACAATGGCTTGTTATAACTGGGCATATGCAATCACCTCAGAAAAAAAAATTATTCAAAATACACAATTCAATAAACCAACAACTCCTACCAACCTTTCGCTCCCCCATTTCATTTGGAACAGTTCAATATGTGCAAAAGCCATGGTCTGCAGCATTTACTAATGTTTCATTAAGGTATCTATGAAAATGAACAGCTTTTTCAGAAGCATTAACAAACAGGTACAGATGCTTCACTACGGCTTTCTCATTATAACAAATGATTTTGCAGGGCTTCCTTTAGCACTACACAGATGTCCCAGTCACTGTGAGAGGGAATAAACACTCTGGTTTTTAAATGTGCCTGAAAGGAAGCCAGCCCAAGAAGACCAGGAGAATAATCTTAGTGACCTCACTACAAGTGATACTCTCTAATGGGTCAAACAAAAAGACATTCTGTAATAATGTTGGCACAGTGAATTTAGTTCAGTGACCGTTTCACTGCTTTTAGCACAAGCACTTTGAGAGCTGCTGTGGGATCTCAGAACCATAATTGACTGTAAATGTTGGTAAAACCATCCTCAGGTTCTGAGAACTACCAATGATTTTACAAAAGCAAGCTGCCATTTTCAAAAAAAGATCTGTCAGAGAGTAGTTATGTCCAATGAAGAGTCAACAATTAAGCTGAACTCCATATAACAATGTTCTAGGTGAACGCAGAACTCTCTGCCAGAAGTGTCAGGGCCCTGTTGACACTAGTTGGCTTTACTCTCCTCACCGAGCCTGATCGTGACCCAGCACAGGCTCAGAGGTGCCCAGGGCTGGAGCTGTCCCTGCCTTTCTCCCTGGCTGGGGGCAGTGGGACAGGCCCTGGTTCTCTCCATGGAGGCCTTCACACCACTCCTGGCCCATGTGGAGCTGCTGGGCCTCCCTGCACACCAACAAGAAGATAATGTCTTCTTCTCCAACCTTCCCCTCTTCTCCTACCTGCACACAGGGAACATTGAAGTTCCGTGGCATACTTAGTCCAGCTTGATTTCTTGTTGCTAAAAAAACTTCTCTATCAGATCCTGCAATCAGTATAATCAACGCTACACTTATTACTTTCTAAGCACGTCTTGCAGTTGCAATTGTTAGGATAACAAATGGAAGAAAGGGACAGTAAACCCCTCTCCTTGTTGTTTTCAGTATTTATCCATTTCACTGCAGTATTTTTAGCTTGATGCTTACTATGATTCCCTTATTCCCTGTCACAGCTTTCAAGAACTGTGCATGAAAAATTACTTTCAAGACCTTCAGCTGGGTACAACAACAACTATGGCTCTACCTTTCTCTTGCAAAACACCTCTCAGGACAAGCACAATGCATTTGTAACAATTCAAACTGTTCTGTGCCATGCAGTAATTTGTTTTATTATTGTATGAAACATCATTTTCTGTACCCTTTAAAAAGACCTCAAAATACAATTCACTACAATAATATTATTCACAATGAATCCATTCTTCTTTTTCATTTACATTTGAAAGTCCTGCTCCTAGACTTCAGTACAGAACAGTATTCACAAGATTAAGTACTTCTGTCCATTGAAAGGATACCTTTGAGAATGTGAAAACTTGGTTCTAATTGAAGAGAACTTAATTTCTTCAACGTGCCCTGTTATCTGCCTTTATAAACTCTTCCTGACTGCCCTGATTAGTTACGTTTTTTATCTAGATTTTCTTTACTGAGTGATTACGAAACAAGTCACTCAGGGGATACATCATGTAGGAAAAAACCCAAAACGTTTAGGCTTGGGAATAAGTGTCGCTGTACAACTGCGGAGTTCAAAAAGAATGACAAAACCCCTATGTTTAGAGACAAAAGAATGATGTGTGGAAGTTGGCTAAATCAATAACTAAATGTAAAGTATGCAGCCAATCCCAGAGCTGATCCAATAATTGAAATCTATGCTGGTCACCTGAGTCCTGTTTAGCAGGGTCAGCTCATAATTCAGGTGACTTTAGCACTTGTCATTGATTTTATTTAGGAGCTGATTTGTGGTTCAGATAAGACTATTCATTTCCCAGCACTGATTCAGACTCAATGAGAGTAATTACACCTGATTAAATATGCTTGTATTTAATCTTTAAAAACTTGCAAATAGAAAGCTTTTTTTGACAAGAAACAAAACTTTGTGCATATAAAACCTGCTAGTTTTGTTTTCGTCTTTAAGCTCACAACATTCATATAAATTGTATTAGAATCATAGAATACTCTGAATTGGAGTTGGAGCATTAGGAGATGCAGGTAAAAACAGAGAAAATCTTTACAAATTAGAGAAGTTGTTTCAATTACAGAAGAAACATTACTATCAAATTGCCTTTTTTTTTAATCAGAAACAATCCTGCATTTCTATAAATCAGAGCAGGAAACTTTTTCACGGCAGTTATGAATCTTCAAATTCTCTAGTGTATTCTTGTTTCCCATGCAGTACAAAAAGCATGAGACAGCTGGAATAACCCTGTCATATCTGTGGCTCAACCACATTTGGTCAACAGGCATAAGTCAGACTATGTGTCAGCTTAAGATAAACCTCAGCAAGATGTGATCTCCTGGGGTCAGCCTTTATAGGCAAGTGTAGTCCCAGAATCATGCACACTAGCAAAAACTGTTATTTTTTTAGTGTGTCATGCTGTTTCCTCACTGCAAAGAAATATGTTTACTCTTTTTTTAGCAAATTTGACAACTCTATTTTATATTACATGAACTGAAGGGACAAAATAATAAGGGAGATACTGTCTTCAGGAGTCATCCTCACTGAACAGCAGTGGGACAGTAGATCTCTGCAGTGCTTCACTGTATCTGATACAGAGACTGTGGAGAAAATTATTAACAGGATTTACATGCACTTTTTGTACAAAAAATATATTTCACTTTTCATTCTTATGATGAGAATGTATTTCAGTCTTGACTCGTGAAATAGTTCTGTGGTGTCACCTGATGATCCATTTCTCTGTCCCTATACTTTCCATTTCCACACCTTCAACTATTAAAGCTTTATTTCCTTTTGATTTTGATTTTGTTTGTCTGCACACACATGGCTTAGTTTGGCCTAGTATAGTGTTGGACTTGACTCCTGTTTGTAGCTGTGTGTCCCGGGAAAGGACAGTGTCATGCCTGGGAATTCAGATACCACTGTTCAGTTTTGCACAGGGGTTCACGACACAATCACAATTGCTTTTGCCATTTGAGCTGACATGAGAAAATAAATTCAACTCACAGAGATTTTTTGATTGATATGAGTCTGTGGAGTGTCAGGTCGGATCGTTTCCCTATGTCCTTGTTGTGGTTTGGATCTTGTTTTCCCCCTAGAGGCTAAGAAAAGTGGTAACCCCCAAGGGGTGGAAACCCCTGGAAGTTTTGAAATTTTGTCCAATGGGCACTCCTGCAGAAATGTAAACATACGACAAGCAAACGGAAGAGAAGAGTTGTAGTTTGGGTAGTAGGTGAAGTGGCCATGTTGTAGGAGCCACGAGGAGAGGGCAGGAGCCCTCTGGGGGGGCCTCTGCGCCCACCCCCCCCCCCCCAGCCCCAGTTGGGGACTGCAAAGACTTGGAACAGTGTTAGACTGTTAAGTGTCTGCAGTTAAGCCGGGAGATGTTTTCTCCAAACTGGGCAGCGGAGACAGAGCAGAAAGCAGAGACGCAGCTTCCAGAGACTGGCAGAAAGCCAGGATAGATAAGACCTGAACCGGAGGAGCAGCAGGAACAACATGCAGCACCGCAGAGAAGACTCCTGGAAGGAGAGCCGAGGAAAAGAGAGTCAGCAGCTGAGTTCTACAGAGTTCTGGGGGTAAGAACTGATACCAGATCCCCCAAAACTCCTTTGATCCCTCTGAGGAAAAGAGGGAGATGGACTCCTATTTTGGAGAGCAGTTTTGGACATGCAGCACCAGAGAGAGAGAGGAACTGAGAAGCTCAGAACGTCCTGGGAAGCTGGACCGGGACGGAGAGGAATGCAGAGGGGGTGACCTTGGCTCCCCCCTCACACTGCTGCCAAGGTGGCAGCCTGAGGCTGGGCACAGAGGCCCTGCAAGGAGCTTGAATCTCCTGGAGATACCAGACTGTCACGAAGCCCCCTGCGCTCGTGATATGACGTGGTGGAGCGACCTTGTCTGGGGTGACGTAGTCCACAGAGGAAGACTCCTTTGCCTGCGTCAAGGGGCCGAGGGAGCTTGGATACCTCCCTCGTGAGTGCTGGCAGAAAGCCAGCCACAGCTGCTGCATGCATGACATGAGGAGACCTGCTGCCTTAGAAGAGACTCCTGCTTTGGGACTGGAAGGGATCTGTCCTTCTTTCCCTCCTGGACTTTTATTTGGACGGGAGAAGAGATCTGATCCATTGTAAATACATATGTCATGGAAGAGATAGTTGTGATCATGTGTATAATGTGTTATAGTATTTATTTGTACAGTCATTGTAATATATTCCCTTTCCCCCATTCTGAGTCTGGTGTGTTTTGTCTGGAAAAACCCATCTCACATTGGGTTGAGATGTGGGAGGGGGCTTAGGCTAGGGAATTAGGATTTTGGGGTATCTCAAACCATGGCAGTCCTCATCACAATTGCTATGTTTCACAGCTCACTCAAGCAACATTTAGTACCTGTATTGTATATTCTCAAAGGTACTCATTCATTAGGTGGGGATACAGGAAAAAGCAGAAGTAGATCCTTCGGATGTGCAGACAATGTGTCTTCCAGCACAGACAGGTTCTTTTTGCCTCTTTTTTTCCTGGAGTCATCCAGAAAGGAGCCAATATCGAAGGAGCTGAGTGTGGAAACACCTGCAACAGCCAGTGGGAGGTGAGGAATCAGGATGCTGAGGCACAGACAGCAAAGATCAGAGACAGAAGCAAACAACTGGGTTCCAACTCTTGGGCTGCCAGAACTTCTCCTTGGGAGTCCTGGCAGTCCAACACAAGAAATAAAAACCAAAGTGGCAATAAACTTGTAGTCTGACACAGAATCAAGCCAATCACCAGGAGAGATTGCAGCAACAGAAAACTTCAGACACCTTTCAGCCCTGTGGCATGTGCAGTTCAGGCAAATGACAATATTTGAACCAAGGGTGGTGATTTTTTTTTTTTTTTTACCCTGCTCTAAAAAGCCTGCATAATGTTCTGCTAGTATTTTGCTAGCATTTGCAGCAGGTATTTTTTTTGGTTTACTCTCCCCTCCATTATTTCAGGCTGAAGGTTTCTGTGACGCTCTGATGCAGCTCCTCATTCACCACATAGAATGTGCAAGAGGGAAAAGGAGAGGAATATCTACTAGTTCTTCTTGTTACAGACTCGCAGAAGCTTGTGGTGCCATTGTAAGCACTGTGGGTGATGGGTAACTAAGCAAATGATACCAAATTTGTGAGATTTTGGTTTAGAAGCACAACTAAGCTGTCTGTCATCCTAAACAGTTGTTTGGCAAATGCTGTTTTAACCCCTTCACTATTTAATTTCTAGCATGAATTCATAGCCAATTTGATAAGCTGGTAAACTCGATCAACTTTTAAAATAAAAACCCTCAAGTATCAACCTCTCCGTGTGTACTAAAAATATCAGAAGGAACTGAGAAAAATTTTGTTTTACAGGAACACAGTCACAGTTTTCTTTGCAAATACAGCAATTTATTTATGAGGAGATGCTTAAAGTAATATTTAGCCATCCCAGTTCTCCCATGTACTTCAAGAATACCGCCATTAAACCTTTTTTCAATATTCCTTCATTTCTGGGACAAGAACCGAGGGATTTAAAAGCCATCTTTAGTAGTTTATCTGCTATTAACCAGAAGCAAGCTGCAAAATACAGACTACTTCCCCACCATCTACTCTTTTTTTTTTTCTTGATTTCAGTTTGGTTTGAAGTCTTGCTTCCACTCCTCTCCATCCCAAATAACTTGGACCTTCTTGCTCTTTTCTTGTCTATTTCTAACACAGACGAGGATGGATATTATTGCAGTTTTTAAATAGTAGGAATTTAGACAATTTATACAGAAGCCTTCCTCTAAGTCAATTTTTAACTGAATTGGCCCCTTCTGTGAATGAATCTGGAATAAACAATACACTACAATAATCATATATTAGTAACTTGCTTATTCACCTGAGCAAATTATTATAGAGAACCTATTGTAGAGAACTCCAAGAACAGCACCATTTGTATTCTGTCTCATTTGAACCAAACAGAAAATCTATTGCTAGGCCTGAAGAAAAGCAGCTTCCTAGTTAATATAGAGAGCAGATTATGAAACCTAGTCCTACGTCCTGACTAGAATCTGTTGAACAGCGGAAAAAAAAAAAACCAGATATTTAATTTTCAAGTAAGCAGAACATTAAAACTAAAATAAATCCTATTTCTGTTGCATATAGCAGTTCTAACACAATTTCTATTCACACCAGCTGGCAAGTGCCCTTTGACTCCTACCTAACACACAGTACAGGAATTCTATAGGAAAAATTGCACTGTAACAGGTAAATTCCAGAGAATAGTTCAGAATTATGCTGAGCTAAAAGAAAAAAATGAGATACAAAAAAAAAAAAAGCTCAGCAAGCTTTAGCATATTGCAGGCCTGCTGCCAAACCTCTGAGATCTGCAAATATGGGAGGTTCAAGGCATTACTGTAGGAAGCCTGAATGTTCCCTCCAAATAATTTGCAGAAAGTGTTGCACCTATGTAATCATGGTCAAATATGCCACTTTCCATGAATGCACGATCTTTATCAAACTACATTTTGAGCTAAACAAACTGGGTTAATACCCTAGAATTGCTTTGCTTCAGGACTTTTAGGTCAAAGTCTGTCACAGTAATTGGTGCTAATAATAATTGACATTACAGCTGCATCTGTACAAACAACTTTACTTACTCTAAACCCCCAATAGATGTTTTAGAATGGTTTGTTCCCACGAAGGAAGGCTCTTAGTTCACATAAAACTTAATTTCAATGCTTAGACATTAACACCCTCTGGGATATCACACTATGCAGCTGTGAAAATACCCAGGTCTCAAATCCTGAGCTGGGGAGCCTTTAGACAATGCTTTTCTACACGTAAAATCAATCATGTCTCTTCTGCAGTGACCTCTGCTTCTTCAAAACAGTTATTTTAAATTTCACCTTTTAATTTTCACCTTTCCCAGTCTGTACTGAGGCAGAGTGCTGGCACTTTCACAGAGTACCATTTCACAACAAGTGAAAAATCCTCCCAGTTTTGAATAGTGCTTCAGAATAACTTTTTTTTTTTTCCGAAGGAGTGTTACTTTAAAATAATTTTTACATTTACGGTCTCCTCTACTTCTAAAAGCATTTGAAAAGACCAGTAGAAAGGCTTATCAGCAATTTACTCTGGAGGTGGAAGGAGCAGAAAAAGGTGATTGTTAATTTAGAAAATCCCCTGACATCTGGGCTTGCTTGATGAAACCACAGATGCAAGGCTCAGGTGCAGATCTGTTGTACTTGATTTCATGCTAAGGCAAGAGCTTAGACTTGGAATACCCTGGTAATATTTTCTATCTGTCAAAATAGTCTACAGAATTAACCATTATATATATTTTAAGTAAAATAAAAAAACCCCTGAGAATATTTAACTGTCAGGCATTCAAACTCACTCTGCACACTTATTCTAAGTAAATCCAGTATATCTCTATCACCAAATTATACCCCGAGTTACATCTAAGAGATCTGATGTTTGAAAATGGTCTGTAGGCAAAGCATGTTGCTCCATCCATACCATACTCTTACCAATAATGTGTGGAGAAAAAATCAGCCATACTTCTGTTTTAGCTTATCTTCTTAAGGATAAAAATCCTAAAAACAGGGCGTGAAGGAAAACCTTACGTGTTTCTAAAAGCCTAACAAAAAATCTCTTATGACCAGACAAAAAAATGCTATGGAATTGCATTTAAGAACACAACAAGACGCTTTTCACATTGCTTTGTGCAACTGTAGTTCCAGCGCTTGAAATTATTGTGCAACAACTTGGTGCTTTTCATTGTTAATCCTGAAGATTTGATATGAAAGCTTTAATTAATGTTTGCAAGAGTCAAACTGGATATAGATGGCTTTCTGATTTACCTGCAAGTTTCTGTCAGAGTCTACAGAATATATCAAATGATGGTTCTACGTTAACTATTTTCTACTTATGAATGGAGTTTCTTTTTCAAACTCCCAGGCTACAATATACTTTCCTTAATATATTAAGACCATTCAGGCTGTTTTCTCTTACTTTTGATTTCTAAAAGTACAAATGCTAAACTTAGAGGAGAAATATGTAGAACTCCCCCAGCATTTGAGGCAGTTGAGATGGCCAAATAAGGAAAAGTATTGCAATTACTAATCCTGTGAATCACTGAAGAACAAATGAATGGAAATTTGCTGTTTGCTGCTTGGACCCATTTTTCTACCAGCTTTGAGAGATTTCCTTTATAGGGCTGTTTATATTGCAAGTGGATTTGGAGAAGAGTGGTATAATTAAAAACAAAGTGTTAGTTAAATTGTACTGCAAACATCTACAGTTTTCACCACATAGTCTTCATTAGCACAGCAACAGTCTTGGAAATACAGCTTAAGCTAAAACTTCTTCTAAATTTTCTGTGACCTTTGAGTCTTTTCCTGTCTTGCAGTCTAATAGCTCAGCCTCTAAAGGTCCCATCTAGGTCCCATTAGACCTAGAGATGCAATTGAGTACTGAGAAACACTGCTCACACTACAGTGAGGAAACAAAATAATCAAATATTGAAGGCAAAAAAAGATTTTATACAAATTAGAAGCTATTTGTTTCAATTCCCAGCTAAGAATAAAAGATAATGATGTGTTTAGGCACTGCTGTGTTAATATCCCTAGTTAAATAACCATTTTACATACCTTGAGAAGTAATGAAAACAAGATGGCATGTGACTTTAAATTCACATTAGATGCTTCATTTAACAGTTCTAATCAACTCCTATGCAAGACTTATCTACAGAATAAAGCATAGGTATTTTAAAGGATATTTTAAGGAATGTTTATTAAGATGTTAAAGCATTAATGCAGAGTTCAGAAAAAAGCTTTAAAATACAGAAATAATGTAGGCATGAAGCAGTCAGATAATTAAAAACTACATATGAAATGCAAGAGAAATAAAACAAATGTGCATACAGTCACATAATGATAGCAACATTTTATCTCATTGGTGAAACAATGAACAATAATTATTACTAATGCAATGTAATTTTGGCTGATACCCTAAGGTTACAAAAAAGAATCATCTTGGCTTATCTTTTAAAAAATCACTGTAGAATTTGCAACAACAATCAGAAGTCATGCTGCCAGGCATGGGACATGTTAGATGTAAATGTGTGACCCTTTTTTAGAGATGGTGCACAAGGCCAAAGGTGGTAATGTTTGTTATTTGGAACCTGTGAAGTAGGAGCTATAGAAAATAATTAAATATATCATGCATCACCACAGAGTTGTTTGCTCGTTCTAAAGAAAACAAATTCCTCTAATTATTTATGTATGACAGTGTATTGCTGATTCGGAGCTTCTCTAATTTCAGCTGTGCTTGGCATTGTGCCCTGGACTTGCTTGGATCTCTGTCATTTGTCTTTGCTGTGGAGTAATCGTTTCCTTGGCAAAAGATGTGACGCTTTATTGTGAGATACTAAGTAGCCAAGCAGTTGTTTCTTTAAAGACAGTGGGAAAGTATGTTTTGAATAAAGAAGCTTTTAAACTAAATAGAGTAAGTGTCAGGGGTTTAAGATGTATATTGCATTTCACTGAGGGCTGATATTGCACCATTTGTTTTCTGTGAATATGAAGCAGTCCAAGAAGTTGTTTTTTTTCCCACAGTACAATAATGAATACTTGTTGGGATTTAATCTGCTAGATGACAGCAAGTCTGACAAGGAGACTAAACAAAAGAAGAGGGAAGAAAGAGTCTCAAAATAAAATGAAACTTTTAAAATAAAGGCCAGTGGGACAGCTTAATTAAGGCCATCATAGATGATTATCAGTTACGGATATTCTGAATTCAAGGCTGGCTGCCATTTCTGAGAATATTGTCTTCCTAAGCCAGAAGTCTTGTTGCATGGAAAACCCACTGGTCTTGCTCATTGGTAACTGGATGAAATGTTACAGCTATGGTGGTAAACCATGTTTTCATCAAAGAAAGAACAATCAGATTTGAATAACTGCATTATGTGAGATTTCTACAGAGATGTCTAGGGCATGTAGTAATGTATATAACAGGAATGTATATAATGTAATGTATAGCTTAACATATACTTTCCAATGTTGCCTAAACACTATGCTAGCCCAGTTCTCTTACTTTCTTTGCTCTGAACTACTAGAAGTTTGAGATTGTTATAGCTGAGCTCTGTTCCATGCACTTTTGCTATTTTAATTTGTCCACAACAGCCTTTTTACCCATATCTACCAGCAGGCATTTAAAAAGCAAGGCAGTCCATGAATTATGCTTTATGCATGTTAGAGACAAACCCTAGAACTGCTGTAAACAATGGGGAAAAAAAAAAAAAAAAAAAAAAAGGAACTTGCTTTCTAATGCATTGCACGAGGCTGGGGTTTAGAGGCAGGAATAAACACATGAACACAGAAATGACAGGCCAAACCTCAGATATTGAAAGCCGTGGAGCCTGTGTAATTCTAGACAAACTGTTACAAGTAGAAGAACTGCTAGCCAGTCAGTTAAAAAAAAAATAGCCAGAATATTTGTAGTATGCTGCTTATTTCCAATACTTATCAGAGAAGATAAGTGTTGTCTGTGACCTTCTCCTAAGAATAATGAGAGAAAAATTATTCCTTTGATATTCGTTATAATTTATAAGTTATTGTGATAAAAACAGCCAACAATAATTTAATAAATAATTTAAAAACCATTATGCTGCTATTAACAACAAAATACCATCACATATTTAAATACTTATTTGCCTTTTTATCTCTTTTTTTACTCCTTCCCTGCGGTGGCCAGAGGTTCCCTGGCGCTGCACCTGATGAGGAGCAGCAGGGTGGGTGACAGGCACCCAGGAGTGGCCTTTCCCAGGGTTAGGGTTAGTCCAGGACCTCATGTCAGCCCCTGGGGACTGTCAGCCCCTCTCCCAGCGATGCCACAGAAGGGCTGGTCTCTGGGTCCCCACATGCCAGGCCCTGTGCCCAGGGAGGTGCCCGATGCCTGGGGCTGGGGCTGCCCCGGTGCCGAGATGCCAGGATATTCAAGCCTGGGCTGTGGCATTCAAGCCATTTTGTCTCTGGGCATTGTATTAAAACAACCCTCTCTACCAGTGCTTGAAATTTTAGTCAGAATTTAGGAGGTGCTTCTGGCACACAGTAACCCTCAAAACACACACGGAATGCTCACATCCAAATCCAGTGTTTGCCCCTCCTCAGAACTAATGCTAAACAGAACTAATGCCAAACCAACCTAATGCCTCCATGATTTCAGGATAATTGTTGCTTGTGTGCACTTTAAGTTCAGGAGAAGGTGGTTCACTCTGCTTGCAGGTTCCCTTCACCATCAGCGTATGCAGGGGCAAGGCAGGCATTTCCCACAGCCTTGCTGGAGAGCTGGAAACCTGTCAGAGTCCTTGGCTCCCACTCCTTGTGCTAGCCCTGAATCAGCACACAGGCACCAAAGGAGCTCCCAGTGCTTGGAGCTATCCAGCTTTTTGTGTAGCTCCTGGATGAAGAAATATAACTCTGACTCCCTCTCCCTCCCAGAGTAATTTGCACGGATAGACTAAGTGTCAGGATGAAAAAAACGGCACTTTAAATCATGTCACATCCACAGCAAGGAGAATGAAACTACAGCTTAGCATTTTTCTTCACCACTAATTAGTCACTGTAAATATATTCCAACAATTCTGCTTCAGTGCGTAGAGAGTAAATGACTTTTTTTCTCATGGGAGCCATAGAGCTATGGAACAATTTTGTAGTGTGAGATAAACCTCTGACACACCAGTCATAGAAGGGGTTTTGACATTTAAGCACTTCCCTGGCTTGTGGGTATTATGTTAAATAGAATACATTTACTCTCTTGAAACAGGCCTGTAAGACAGAAACATGTTGCAGGTTGTATAAACAGGAAGGATTAAGTTTTTCATGTTTTGCTGCCTTGTAAGAAGGAAGAGATGTGACTGCCCAGACTCCTGTGGCACAGGCTGGGAGAAAACATCCAGACATTTTACCTTTTCTTCTCTAACTACTTCATTCCTATTGGTACATTACATCTCACAAATCTGATCTTTTAAAATCTTTTACTTCAAGTGGTTATAACTGCCACACAGTTATACATTCCACACAGTCCATGTGGATGAACAGCATCCAGACCTATGACAAAGTTAATACTTGTTAATATTTACTAATATTTCCCTTTTTTGGGGGGGTACAGATCACTCTGTAGTTAGTAAATACATACAACACTGTCCAAGAAGCATAGCAAGAGTTTTGGGGAGCTATACTAAGATGCTTGTTGGTTCTTTTGAAGTTCAGAATAGTGGAAGCCTAGACAAAAATCTTCAAATTGATGTTCATTTATAATATGATTATTTGACACTCAGCCCTCCACATTAGTTGCTCATAGGCATAGCTGAATGACAATACATTAGTGTTGAAAAATAACAAGTCCAGTAAATTCAAACCAGTGTACTAGTTGGGATTAACTAGTCTTGAAATCATACAAGAATTAACAGGAGTAAAACAACAACACCTTGCTGTAGCTAGTTCCTGGTTACATGTAAGCTTTCTCAGTTGTATTTGACAAAAGATACAGCACACGCTTGAGAAATGGCAAGTTTCTTACATATTAAAGACCACTAATTTATTTTTTTTTAATTTTCCAAGATATTTATTGTGATCTACTTACAGAAACTTATTTCTACCACATGAGGAAAAATAATATTCTTGCTGAGAAGATATTTGTATTTTAGTTCTTTAGATCATGGTTCTTGCTCAACTTTTTGCTCATCTCAAGTCACTTGTAATAAAACAGCCCACCATTTAAGCTTTGATAAAATGATTCCTGATTTGGAGTGTCACTGCTGTCAGTCTGCACTAGAGGTGACACATCCTGGACGCTGCAACCACTGGCCTGGTTCCTGGTGGCACATCTTTGGTACTGTGTATACTTGAAAGACCAATTCTGATTACAGAAGGACAAAACCAAAACCCTACACTAAAGCTTTGCTGCAGTAAAAACATCTATGAAGAAGAATTTGGCCTTTTTTTTTAATTTTTTTTTATTTCTGTCATAACCATAAAGCCCTTAAAATACAAACGTCTACCTTAAGTGACATAAAGTCACATAGAAAAAATCCTCTTCCTGGAGCATCTTCTTGTAATCCACATGTTCATCACCATCCTTATTTACTCTTGACAGTAGATATTAACCACATTAATCTCACAGGACCTTCTTCCAGACGTACTAGTTCCCCCCAGACATACAGAAGCATCACTTTCGAAAAGATGTGCATTTTCAGTTTCTCAAGCTGTGAGCTCCAGATGACTTCTCTCCTGTGGTCCTACTGAGCTTTTTTTCTTCTCTTTCTCAATCCTCTTCCAGTACTCCAAACCTAGTGACTAGTTGAACCCTTGTATTGCTATGAGGAGCTTTAAACCTACTTATATTTTTGGAAATGGTGGGCTGTGGCTTGGCAAATATGGCATATTAGTTCCAACAGCCGTAAATTGGTGAAAACAAGCCCTTAGTATCAATTCTAACCATGAACTCTTCCAGCACTGCTGCAGTAGAAGCAAAGGAGAACCAAAAGAGAACCAAAAGCTGTGAAAAGGTGTGTGGGTTTACTACCTGTAGGTGTTAAACCTTCTTTGGTTTCGCAGCTCCCAGCCAGTGTCTCAGTTTGAGAACACTGTATGGCTTGTTCATTGGAGGCGTTATCAGACATTGCTTTTGCCTTTATCCTTTTTGTAGTTTCACCATATTTGGCTGTCTTGGCTGTCATGAAAAGCTGCAATACTTTGCCTAGAGAAAAAAATCAGCTGGCAGCATGCAGCTGCAGAAAAATGTCACTTTGTGAAAGTAACAAAACAGCAAAGGTTTTACATTTCAGCTCCCACTCAATTTAAGCAGAAAAAAAATATCTTTTTAAATGAAGTTATTAAAACAGAGCATTGGTATAAGCAAATGCTGAAATAAACTACTTTTGTGACCTTGATAAAAAAAAAATAATTCTCCCAGTTGAAACACCACTGAATCAATTCAGGTCAATATTTATTCTAGTAAAAACATTGAAATTTATATTACAGTAATTAAAAATAGCCACAGTGGAAGTTATCTGATCTTTCTACTGCTACCTTTGGGATAGAATTTTTGTAGAGGCCATGTTCTTGCAGAGTGTCTAGGGAGTGTCTGCCCAAAACATTATGGCAGGCCTAAAAGCTTGAATTATAGCATTGGGAATGAATCTGAAATTGTGGACTTTGCTAAAATTTATTTTTTCCCCAGATTCACTTCTTGAGTCACTGTTTTTGGCATGTTTTACTGTGCAACTGTGCAAGATGCAGCCATGCCCAGCATTCTGAGAAAGCCTTTCGAGGATGTTGGGTGTTTTCAGAAGCTTCTGTGCTACCAGTGGTGGTTGGAGCTCACTACATTCTGTCTGAGGCCAAGTTCTGCTCGTGGGTGGATGGTGATGTTCCATTTCAATCCTTCAGGACTCTTCAGGGAAAACAATATTAGCTTATTGAGATGTAGAATTAATATCCAGCCTGTGGATCCTGAAGTCCTTGAAGCAGTTCCTACAAACTGTTTTCCTGAGTTCCCAATTTGCCCCACTTTGACTTCAGCTGACTGTTTATGCTTTGCAATTGAGACAAAACTGAATATATACCAGAACAACTGTAATATAGTCCCTTTCAACCCCATTTCTTTTTGAAAAATATGGAACATAGACTGTGGAACAAAGAGATTTCTGTTAAATGGGTTTTAAATTAATAATAAAGATGAACTATTCAACACCAGTTAAAACTCTTAAACAATAATTATATCTGTTACTCAAGAGTCAACTAGACTGCAAAAGCAGAGAGTATCATTATTCTTGTCACCAAAAAAATCTTTGCTCACAGAAACAAAAAAGAAAACAACTTTCATCATGCAACATATTTTATATTAAGACAGGCCTTTTTAGAGGTTTTTTTCCCACTGCTTTTGCCAATAATTGCCCTGTATGGCACAGATATCTCTTTAGAAGCCATTTTGTATAATAAATGTTACTTTTTTTGTTTTTCTTTATTCCAATTAATTAATGCTAATTCTATTTTTTTCTCCTGTTTTCTGTCAGTCTAATACTTGTTTGTGATTTTCTGGAAAAAAATTTATTTGAATACCAGAAGTCCAAATGTAAGTTAAATTCCACAAGGATCCATCTACATCTATGGGAAGCAAACAGAAGGAAACTGCTTCTTTAAATTTCATTTGGCATTGTAGAAGCTAACAATGTCCATCCAGATGGAACTGAGATTCTCTAAAGGTTTTGTGTTGTGACTTTTCTAGTCAGTCCTTTCAGAGGGATATATTATTGTGTGGAGTGGCACAGCTTGAAGCTGTAGAAGAAAAAAAGGCGATAAACTACTGCTATAAACTCAAAAGGGGATAAATGTTCTTAAAAGTTCTGTATAAATAAAATTTATCCTATCAATTTGATGGTAAAATTTGCAGGTATGTAGGTCTTGCTTCATGTACTGTCTGAAAAAAAATTAAACAAGTTCTTAATTTGTGTTTCAAAGATTAGACACATTTCTCCTGAGACTTTTAATCTCTGCACATCTCCATTTTACTGAGGGTGAACATTTATTTATTGAGGTTCATTTGCATGAAATTTAAGAAGAGGAACAAGTCAACTAAATATGCAACATAACCATTGTAAAGTAAAATATACTTTAGAACAAAAATATGTATTAAACCTGAACCTGTAATGAATTTTGAGAGACTTTTCGGCTACCTGACACAGGTGCAGATAGAAATCTTTTATATTTTTGGGGGAGCATAAGACTTCATTAGGTATCTTTTTTAGGAATGTTCATGTAGGAAACCTTGATTTTTTTTAAGAAAAAAGAATCTACTTTCCTTAGGGCAGAGGTAGGAAGAAAATGGAACTCTGTATTGCAGCGTGAGTCTGCCACAACCACAAACTCTCTTTGGAAGGAACACTACAGGAATGAAATTAACTGCTTTCTAGAAAAGTTTTCTCTTTGTTATGCAAAAAGATAAAGTATTACCAAATTTAATGCTCTGTTCTAGTTTTTATCTGCTTATTTTTTCAATTCATTCCTATATTGGTTAAAGTCTTCTTCACATCACAGCGCCTTTATTGGCTTTAACTTTCTTACGCTGATTTCCATCTTTGATGGGAAGTTAGAAAATAACTTTCCTACTTTCATCTAAGTTTCAGATCCTCCTATCCTACCCTTAAGGTGAACAGATTATTAAAGTGCATTAAATGGTTCTGTAGAAACTCTCAGCCTTTTAAAGGACTGTTGACAGGATGGGTGACGTCATTTATGGGGTGGATATTCTAGATATAATATTAAAGAGGGCTGAGGAACCAGGGTTAGTTCCTCTAAGGCATTGAACGTCCTCAGTTGCATAAAGAAACTCAGTAGTCAATAACTTTTGGTGTGCAATTTATAATATCTAACAATAGAGGAGACTGGAAACTGTTGAAAATGTCGGCAATTACCTGTATAAAGGTTGAATTCTCCAGGGATGAAGTTAGAAAACAAAAGAGTTTGCAACAGGGCATTGTCTTTATGGATTCTGATCATATTTTCCTATAACATCAGTGATACATGAGTGCTCTTAAAAATTATGTAGCTCAAGGAATAAGAACAGAATACAGAGGAATATTAAAATATAGCCCTTCAGCTGAATTTTGTAAGATGGATAATAGAATGATCCAGACAAAGCAAAAATGCTTATGCTTTTACTACACTTGCTCTTTCAATCTGATCTAAAGGTTCACAATAGGGGACTGATATTTTGTGTGTGTGTGTCATATTCTGAACTCACAAATGAGTTATTCCCAGAATTACCCTGTGTCCACTGAGCACTAGATGGGGGGCAGGTGTTTTGAACAAAGCTCAAAATGTGTGGAGCTCCTTGTGAGACAAGGCCTCAATTCTTACAGAGCAAAGATGTAAGAAAATGTAATCCATATTTTATAAAGAAGAGGAAACATGTCATAGTTGAGAGAATTGTTCAAGGGCACATAAAAAATTTTATATTGAAATCAGGTGCAAGAGTCAATTCTCCTTTCAGCCCAGTTTTTTAGTAATTTCTTCTTTCCTGGCCTTAAAATTAAGAAAAAACTTGTGTAGCTAACAAGGTTGAACTAATTGCCTTATACATTTTAACATCATCATTAGAAAAATGCTGCTTTAATAAAATGCCCTTCTAGCAGAACTGCACTGTAGTGTAAAGGAACTGTGTAGATCAGGTACCACGAGAAATATATTCAACTGTGCTGTGGTATTTGATAGAATAACAATCAAATCCATACCATGAGATACTGCAATAGGTGGGAACCCGCTTGAATTTAAGGGTCTTGTCTGGGTTTAGACTTCAAAAACATCCTAAAAATAGTTGGTTCTTTCAGACTTTGATCATTTTCTCAGTAGATATCTTGCCACAAGTAGCAGTGTTATTTTAATAACATCTCTTGTTTGATGTATCAAATTATTTTCTAAACACATAGAAAAAAAAAGAGAAAATCTCTTCTTTCTGATTTGATATTTCAGTACTAAGACAAAGATTTCACAGAACAACCCCTGTGAATAAGCAACATCAGGGTCTGGCCAAAGCTTTTCACTTTTGTGGTGCAGTGCTTTGTAGTATAACATAACATGGTGGTGAGGAGAGGTGTAAACATGGGAGAAACACATTGAACAGATACCTTTATTGTCATAAATGTCTGGAAAAAAATGTCAGCATAGGTGGGGTGAGAGAAGGTGAGAGACTGTATGAGACAAAAAAGCAGCACTTGTTTTGTAGTGATTGGGGGAGATAAATGGGCCTTATGATGTGAGAGAAAGGATTTATCCTTTCTCACAAAGACAGCAACTGAAAATCTTTTATCATGGAAAGAGTTCAGGGTAACTTGGGCTCAGGGAAGTTAAGGAAGTACTAGAATGTGTGTGTGGATGTCTACAATATGACATAGTGTCAATTAATAGTATGCACATTGCTATACTTATGTACTTTGTCATGTTTCTAAGAGGTTTCCCTGAAATATCTTCCCATGGTTTGCCTTTGAAGACTCCAAATGGAAATAATGCAAACCCAAACTTCTCAGTCATCCCTAGGATTTGGTGTACTGCTGATTATTTCCTTCTCCCTCCAGACCAAAATTATAGTTGAAAGAGTGGTAGATAGATACCATAAGATTAAGTACAACTTTCTCATCTTCCCCATTAAGCAAAAGTTCTTCTTTTGGTGTTCAAAAGGAAGTTCATTTGATCATGTGCTGAAATTATATTCTGGTCTTTTAATTTGCATAAAAACATTTCACAAAATATACTTCCCATAAGGAAGTTAGTCAGGATAAGTTTATTTTGTGTCTGCAGTTTGGGGGGATGAATCAATATCTGGATAATAAATCACAATAAATTGGCTAAACTTGCATGAAAATATCTTTACTCAGACCTTTGTAATGCTGTTTGCTGTTTGCTCTTGTTATTCTTCTCATCAAGAAATGGTGAAACCTGAGGGGGGCAATTGGGAGAATAGTGTTGTACAGATAATTCAAAGACTTTTAAACTTTGCTCTTTTCCAACTCACCATTTTATTTTTATTTTTACTGGATATCTGTTCGTGACAGGCAAAGCTGAGGTAACAATGGAATGGAGGAGATGCGGTGCAGTAAATGCTGGAAACTTGAAAATTGGGGAGTAGCCTGGTGAAAGTGGAGTACAGTGACTGCTTTTGTGAAGTAATGCCTGTGAGATGAAAAGCAGAACAGGTACTTCTAAATGGTAAATTATCTTCTTTAGATTTAATGCTTTTCCTCAATATGTTTTGGAAGATATCTTACCTGGTTTACATGGGGTTTTTTCCTACTTTCATAGGTACTATTACAAAATTATTGTTGAATGGACTGTGTTTAATGGTGACTGTAGTATACCAAGAATATTTGAATTCCTGTAAGGAATTGCTATCTTTCACTTCCTTTTTCTTTTTGAGACATGAGCTGGTTTTTTTGTATTCATGAAGTAGCTGCATTTCACCTTTAGAGGATGGAAAATCCTTTGCTGCAATAATTCCCTGAATGATTTTACAAACTAGAAATGGATTTTCTCCCAGTTTTGCTGTGTAACTCAAGTCCTGGTTTTGTACGTTTTTACTTACATGAAAGGGTAGTAGTAAATACAGCCTATCATTGGAAAGTGAACAACAATTCAGATTTGTGTACTATGATTGAAAATTACCAGATGAAACAGTAACACAGGTGCTAACACAGAATTTCTGGGGAGATACAGAGCTGGCTTTGGTTTGCATCTTTTTGTTGTCTATAAAAATACAACCATGAATAACACACAGATTTCTCCAGATCAGCCTCTTGTGCATTCCTTCTGCCTATCACCAAAACTTCTAGATTAAAAATCTATAGCTCATTAAACAAGCAGGGAGGAGTATATCATCTTAGAAATATTACAGTCTGTCAGGACTGCCTCGTCCCAGAGCGGAGACTTATCTGTAAAACCTGCACACAATTACTTTTTAATGATTTTATCCTGGCTCATTAGGAGAGCAGCTACCACTGAGACTTAAGAGTAATCATGCAGCTGTACCAGTGATACAGCTCCCATGCATCTTGGAGAGGCACATCAACATTTACTGGACTAGCTTTAAAACCTAGAAATTAGATAGAAAAGAGATAACACAAAGCTTGCAAATGTCCGGGATATTGCATATGGTAACAACACCCATTCCCCTGATGGAATTTGGTTGCCATTTACTCTGTATAATTTATTGAAGAAATTTGTTGGAGGCTGGTTAGAACAGTACACTTTAAAAATGTTGGATTTGAAGTGTATTGTAGGCTTGTGCTTGCTTTAAAAAGGATCATAATGAGTTACAGCTTTGCTGAATGTACCTGGAGTTCCATCTTGCTTTCATTTTACCCCACTCAGAACACAAGTTACACGTTTCCAATCACCCATGAAAACTTGGTTTCACTCAGCTGGCCTGAGCAAAGAGAAAATTTTGGAATTTCTGGTGAGATAAGGCAATTGCATATACATAATTTATAACTAGGGATTTAAATTAATTCTCCCTCTGGTGATTGAGGACAGGGAGATGTTTTTCATTACCTGCCCTGTAGCTGGCAGGTGCCTTAATCTTGCTCAACCCTGCAGGGTCTTGCCAGACCCATAATCATGCTCTGTTTGAAGAGTTGTTGCATTTTGAGGTACCTTGAATCATCTCTGGCTGCAACAGAAGAAAACTTGTTACAAATTTCACCTTCTTAGAGAAAGTTAATTTACTGTGTGAACTGTGTTTTGCAGTTCACATTAGCACAAGCTTCTGTAGGAACGTGAAAAACTCACACACAGAGAAAACATTGAGAGCAATTTCACAAATAGGGAGAAGTGGAATGAAGGCTATTACCCCATATATTAAAAATTGAAGCCCAAATCCTTGGAAAGAAATTAAAACTTCAAAGTGACTTTTTTTTTTCCATGATGCTGCATTTTGAAAATCTACTTTTTAGATTTTGTTTGTCACTGGGAGAAGCAGAAGCATCTTTAAAAAGACTTTCTTAAGTCTTTTTGGAAGGAAAAACAGCAATAAAGAATAAAAAAAAATGCAAGAATGAAAAGATATTAACTAGTTTAAAAATTATCTTTTTACTTTCTTTCTATTTAAAAACAGTCATAATTTTGCCCTTAAGTGACTGAAACTGGAAATCAAAATGCTTTGAGGAAACCAATGCAATTATACTTGTAACTTTTCTTAAGCACACAATTAATGTGGTTCTACAACATGTTAACTACACACTGAAAGATGGGGAAGTTTGAGACTGCTTTATACACTAGACACTAAATAGTTGTAATGAATATTACTCTTTACTAAGGTGTTACAGATTTAAAACTATTAATACCTAAACCCCAGATGTTACATAAACGAGAATGATAATTTGTTTCTACTGTAATGAGATGATCAGACTAATGGATGGGGGAGGGAAAGGAGTTTTCCCTACAAACAATTCATGTCTGTTCCTAACAGGGGAAGGAATACACTTAATGACTTCAGCTGCCTCAGCTTTAAGTTCAGCATTTAATTTGGTTGTTGTCTCTAACTCTTAATATTCAGTGCAACAGGAATGCGTTGTAGATGCAGCAGAAGTGTGTTAGATCCTTGCTGAAAATCATTTTACAGACAGTTTGTTTTCCTTCTGCAAGTAAACCATTAGCAGCAACAAACTCTTTCCTGTGACTTGAATGCCTATGGATAAATTTGATCAACTAAATAAAGTCATTCTTCTTAGATTCCTAAATATGACTTACATTTAAGGAGGTGTTTAGTGGTGAACAAATGCATTCACCTTACTCCCTTGTCCTTTCAACCAAGTAGCAATCAAACCTTATGTTTGTTTTATTGCTACTTTATATATATTTATATGTGGCATTTTAAACACCATATAATACTATACTGTACTGTATCAAATGTTACAGAATGCTTCATTCTTAGACTGCTATTAGTAATACATTCAATGCAGAGTTTACTATTTCTCTGTCAAATCTTTGTACAGCTCATAATGTTAAAGTGGAACACAAATTAAGAGAACTATAGCACTTTCCTGTAATTTGGTCCCCCATTGTTCACGTTTTTATATATAGCATTAAGATTTAACTCAGCAAGTGTTACATTTTGATTTGAAAACATTCAAAATAATATTGATTTGAAAACTGTATTTAAAATTTCTCTTCAGTCGGAGAACTGCACCTTGGACAGTAGCAACTACTCAGAACAATGGTGGACAATATATCCTAAACCAAGAGGTTGCTGTAAAAGTTGTATCTGTCTTTCCACTGAGAGTGGTTTCCTCACTGGCACTGCACAGCTCTGCTGACTCCACAGGGCTCTGGAGAGTCAGTTTATCTGCCTGCAGATATATCACTGCCCTGGTGGTTTCAGCACATCTCCAGGGTAGAATATCAGTTGTACAGAAGGTTTCAGTCCTTTTTTTCCATCTTATCTGTTAAAGAAGATCTGTCAAAAAAGATAATATATTTAGATAAAAAGATAGTGTCTGGCAACTAAGATATTCTTGGGACCTTTATCTCCCAGTCCTCACAGACATAGCTTTTCCTACAATGCAACCCAATCTGCTTCTGGATTCTTTCTTATTTAAATTCATATTGTGTTTTTGTTTCATGTATCTGATGGACTTTTTTGACAACCACATTATGGCTTTGAGAATCTGTGTGGATCCAAATGCTCCCTTCAAATAATTTGTCTACATTGACTAGATCAAAAGGTATGGACTAGACAAAAAGAGGACCACAAAATTCCCAGGACAGGGATTGAGCTGAGGCAGAAAGGGACATGCAAGATCCACCACAGCCATGGGACTGAAGCCTGTGAGAAGAGAGAGCTCAGTGCCTGCCCTGGTTCTTCCAGAAGGAGGCACAAATGCAGCTTTCCCAGGCTAAGCATTCCGGAAAACAGCCTGACAACACACGGGTGTTACCAGCTCTGGTCATCCCTGTTTGGGGGGGATTGAGATGTGCAGAATGCAAAACCAACATTATAACATAGAATCATAGAATCACAGAATGGTTTGGGTTGGAATGGACCTTAAAGATCATGCAGTTCCAAACCCCCTGCCCAGGGCAGGGACACCTTCCGCTAGCCCAGGCTGAGCAATCCCAGGTTGGTATCAGGAGTGCACAGACAACACTATCAAATTATCTCTTTCAAGCTGAACTTGAGAATATACTCCAAGTGTTACAACACTTAGATTTTTTTCTTACAAATTTATCAGTCAAATGATGTGTTGCTTTATTCAATGTGCCACACTGCAATGAAGACAGATTTTAAGGCAAGAAATTCTAGTGCACAGATGGACGAATTTTAGGAAGAGACATGAAGGAAATATTTCCTTCTCCAAAACACCATGGGAAAAAAATCCATTAGGATTAAAAAAACCTAAAGAAATGTGTTAAAATAAAGGTCTAACTAGCAATAATTGGAGGCAGATAGCATTATCAGAGAGGGTGGAGCAGCTCTGAGGGAGGTGATAATGGCTCAACGCTGCTTTAGCTGGCAATACTTCCATTTGTGCCAGCACTGGGACCTGATATAAGATAATCAGAATAGAACAATGGCAGCTGGGTTCCAAATAGGCTCTAGAGACATACCTCACAATATTATTGATTTTAAAAATAGTAATTCAGAACTGAGCCTCGTAATATCCAGCCTATCTAAAAGCAACAAAGAGGAAGATCAATTAAAATCTCTGGAGGCTATAAACAGATACATTTTTTTTCCCAAATATAACACACAAAAAATCCCACAATGTGTTAAAAGTCACAGTGGTAGAATACAAAAGAAAAAAGAGATTAAAATTCTGATGGGAAAACGGAGAACTTATGTATCTTTTGAAGAAGGGGAAATTTGTTTCCAGAGAAAAATAATAATGATTTAAAAAAAAACAAACAAAAAAAAACCAAAGGGAAGGTTAGACACTCCCTTTTATAAAAAAAATGGTAGTTGACTATTTTCGATCTGAGAATAAACATTGCCTTTCAAATTTCAGAGTTTTGAAGTACTTGACACCCTTATTCCAATGGACCTTGGTACATTTAAGAGCTTACTATGATACTTGAAACTAAGGTGCAGGTTGTGTATTCAAAGTTAGGGAGGAATTGAGTTAACAGAGGTTCATGTCAAAGGACAGTTTATCTTGTCTTCTGTTTACTGTGACCACCAACCTGAGAAAATCCTCATATTATGTAGGATCATAATATAATGATAAAAAATATCATAATCTCAAGACTTTGTTTCTTTAATGTGTGGTGAAAGGCTTCAAGTTCAAACACACCTCATAGAATGGCCTGTTCGAGGCCATATATACTTGAAATAACAGCTCTGTCTTTGGAGTCAAACACTTTCTCCCATGGAAAAAGACACAGAAAAACCTTGCCCCCTAGTGGCTGGAAAACCAGGAAACATAAATCCTATTTTCACTAGTTGGTATCCACTTTAGATTTGCCTGTAGCTTAAATAGTTTAGCTGGTTTGAAAACTGAAGTTTTCCTTAGTTTCAGATCTGCAAGAAGAAAGACAACAACTAAGTCACTTAGTATTTGAACTCATTTTTCATTGAAAGGAAGAAAGAAGTGTCCATACAGTACCTGAAAGTAAAGGGAAATTGAGGTTTAGAACAAGATGAAGCTGGTTGCACTTTGAATAATAGGAATATCTTGCTGTGATGTACAGCAGCTTTATTTTCCAAATTTTTTATTCTGGAAAGGCAGGATGCAGACATAATTTCATAGACAGCATAATCCACTTGATAATTATTAAGGAATATCTGACTCTACCTGGTGTACATCTATTGTCTTCCATTTCAAACTAAATTACTTATTAAATAAAACAAAGCAGCATTAAGAGATAGCCATTTAAAGAGCACTAGTGCAGCATTTATAGAAATAATTCATCTTCTTGGTATCCAATCTGTGAATATCAGAGCAGGAACTGTGATGTTCATTCCTGCTCGTTACACTCCTGTAATCCATTGGCTTTCCAGGTGGTTATTCTGCCTTGGCCCAGTTTAAATGGAGAATCAGGGCATGTCAGACATCTCTCAAACAGGAGAATTAAGTATTAAACCAAAGATTGGGAGCAGCACAGCTAAGTGCATTCTAAAAAAGCATGCCACAAAAACTCTTGCCTGTAAATTGTCTCCTTATTGAAATGGTCCAATACAATATTGACTTCAGAGCAGTTAAATTTTGTGTCCAAGAGGGGGTTTATCTTTGTGAGAACAAGGTTTTCACTTTTTTCCCCCATGGAATGGGTTGTTATGCCAGAACACCATCCCTGGCTGATGCTGAACAGCCCATATGGGTGAGCAGGAGTCCAAGTTTGGATTGTTCTGGTGAACAGTCTGTTGGTTTATTTTTCCAAAGAATGCAGAATTGTTGTTTCATTGGTCAAATCTTATTTGCCTTACCTAGAAAATTTTGTTTCATAAAGTTTAATGGAACTAACCTTAATAAAGGAATACTTTCAATGTTTGATTGGAAAGGATCCAAGTTTGGTTTGTTGTCATTTCACAAAGACTGAAAAAGCAAAGAAAGATTACTGTCATTTTTTGCAACAGATCTTGAAAAAGCAATCACACATTCTCATTATGGAATAGAATTTTTTATTAGCTCATGCAAATTGTACACTGTTTTTCACAGGAGGGCTAACCACTGCAGTCAGTTACTGCTATGTAAATAAAACAGTCAATTAAATGACAATTGTTTTCGACCATAATTAAAATTTCTGACACATTATGACAAATCAAATGGTAAATATGCAAAGTGTTCTGGTTTTGGAATGCCAATGATTTCATTGTCTCAATTAAAAACCTCTTAGACCTGTTAACTTCCTGACTTTTTGCTCACTCCAATACTTTCCTTTCTTATATTATAGTAGAATTCCTTTAGATCTTTCTACAAGTCACTGGGGAATTTCATGTAACCAATAATCTCAACGTTCAATAAATTGGATTATTTTACCTGGATTGCAGGAAATTTGACAGAATATTCCAATTTACAATTTCAGGCTAAATAAATAATTCAAGGTAGAATGTTCAACTGACTTAAATAATTTACAGTCTGAAAATGGTGTAATAGGAAATCTCTAATGGAAAAAATAAAATATTGCAGCATATCTTGAATACTTAATCGTGGTGTATTTAAGAAATCAAAGTCTGTTATCAAACTGTGCTCATACACGTTATTATTTCAGCAATTGATTTTGTTTTTTAAAAGATAATAAACTACAGTTTATCTTGAGAGAATTCTACTTTTCAGAAATTAGGAAGTATATTTATTACAGAAGGAAATGGCAACTTTTCAAGTTAATATTAAGTCCTATTTAAATCATATAAAGTCTGCATGTGAAATATAACACTGAGAATATATGGCTGTATATTTTCATTACCTTTGAACCTCACAGTAGTTTTTGGGAAATTTTGAAGATATTTTATAAATTAGTATAAGGTAGTAATGCTAATAAAATAACGCATACATGTAATTGTCCACACTTAAAACAAATGTGTTTAAAAGAGATGTGTTAGGGGAAAAAATGTATATATGCATGGCAGATGATAGATATTACCATGAAATGAATTGAGTGGAGTTTTAAGAAGGAATAATTTTGACTGATATCATATATACCACATGTGTCTGTGGAAAAGTACATTGAGTTCCGTTGTGAGACGATGTAATTAAAATGGAAAATTCTCATTGCAGGAGTTAAACAACCTGTACTCAAAGAAATGAAGCTTAACATGGTCCATTTTTAAGACACAAAAACGTGGATTTTTTTTTCCCCTAAAGGCTCTTTCAAGGCTCTTTAGTTACAAGCAAAAGTTCAAGGGGTTTCATAATGTTAATAATTCTGTTCCCTTCAGTTATGTTGGCTTTTCCCATTGCCACACATGAGATGTTCTGGTTTACATTTGCAAACTTGGGAAATTTGAGAAAAATCTCAGCATTTGACATAGTTCTTGCAGATCAAAAGATATTCCTCAGTGTATTAGCTGCAAATAAACCCTTGTTTTTCTTTGTAGAATTTCATGTGCGACTTCTTAAAGAGACAAAACCTGATGTGGATGGTGGGAACAGCTGAAAGAGGAGACAAAATATTCTCCGTATACTCCACTCCCTCTTAGACTGGATCCATAGGAATCAGAACACAACATAAGCATCCAGGAATGGAAATTCGTTATTTAGATTATCTGAAAAAAACAAACTAACACAGACCCCAAACCAAAACAACCCCCTCCCATCAAACAAAAACAAACAAAAAAATCCAAAGAAAAACCCAACCCAAACCAAAAAAACACCTTATGTTTTACACCACCTTCTGGTTTACATCAGCAGAAAAAAAACCCTCTCAACTCAACAAAAATAAAATCAAGGAAAATAAGTTCCTTGTTCATTACACAATAAAGAAACAATGGGAATTATTCAAGGGACAAGCAACCCTAATTACAGGCATAGGGAGCAGTTTTCTTATTTGCAAAGCAAAACACAAACCTTGCCCTGCCTTCCAACCCGCTCCACAGACCTGTGGCATCAAGGTGCTTAAATTCTAGCTGAAAAAAATGGCATTTTAGAAGTTAAGAATTTCTGATCATTTCCTCTTGCTGGTTCAGGCATCTCCTGGTGAGTTGGTTGTTGTGAATTCCATTCTGAAGCCTATCATTATTCCTATATGCATTGGAGAAAACAGAAGTGTGTAAATCAAGACTAAACTCCACTACAGGATCCCGTCTCTAAAAGTTTTATGCTCAAATACCAAAGTCATAACTCAGTGCTCAAGCTTCTGGATGTATTTTATGCTCTGGAATAAAAATTGGCTACAGGAGCCGGTATTAACAGCAAGTCATGTCTCTGATGTCACAGAGGAAGCAAATGAGGTGTGTAAAAGAGACTCTCTGGGGGTCAAGGTTGAAATGCTGTTGTGCCCCGGAGTTGTGATTACTGGATGTTTCCTGGAACAGCAGTAGCTGAGCAACATTCCAGGCAAGTGGTCCCCTGTGGCTTGGAAGGCTGGAGTTGATATCTCTGTATCCCATGGAGGATTAATGATGGTTCTGTGTCTTTGTCTGTCTCTCACTTGGTGGAGAATGTCTTGATAAGCGTTGCTAGAGATGCCTCAGGGCACAGGGAACTCACAACTAGGGAATTTCCACAAAGGAAAAGTATAATGGAAGGAGTTCTCTGTCAAAAATGGCAGGATTGAATAAATAGCTTGAACAGTAAGACCCCTAAAAAACGACGTTTGTAATGTAGATCAATAAATTTCCTATTTATTGTCTATAAAACTGATGCTTGAGACTTAGGTCAAAAGATGGGAAGACACTGGAAAACACCCAACAACAGAATATTGGAGTAAGTCTTGGCAACACCTGAAAGGTGAAGACAGTGCAAACACAGTTCCATGTGACCTTTTGGTGTGCACTGACACATTATAACAAATCAAATGGCAAATATGCAGAGTTTTCTGGTTTTGGAATGCCAATGATTTCATTGTCTCAATTAAAAATCTCTTAGACCTGTTAACCTCCTGACTTTTTTGCTTTTTCTTTTCTTGTACTACAGCAGAGTTCCTTTAGTGCACTTTAGTGCACTGTACTGTAAAAGGAAAGATCCTTTCAAACAAATGCTTCTTCCAGCATTTGGTTTTTCCAAATTCCATGGGTTTTTTTAAGAGGGATGCAATTCCAGGAATGCTTAGGAATATCCAATTTAATTTTAAAAATTATTCCCCCAATGGATGCTTGGTTTCTTTTGCATAGTAAGAAAGCTTTCATATTAACAAGTCAGGGTCAGAAAAGTGCTCAAAGATCTCAAGCAAAACTAGAGCTAATAAAGAATATATTTGGAAAGAGAAGGACATTTTTCACGTGGAGAATTAGCAAAGTAAATTAAAGTTTACTAACAGTGGAACGGTCATGCCACAAAAGACTTCAGAAAAGAGAATTTTTTTCAGAAAAGAGAATTTAGATTATGTAAGAGTCCCCTTACATTATTAGGTCAAGAAATTTTTAGATTTTCTCAGCTGAAATCTTTCAACATCACGTTCAGAAGCCTGTGCCATCTATAAACTGCTCTTGGCAGGATTAGAGTTAAAATCTAAGGTCAAATCCTTGTGGAGGCAAGTAATTTGGAACACAAGTTCTGGTTTTAGAAACATCACTAGTAAAATCCTGAATAACCTGATTAAAACAGTGTAAAACTAATTTCTTTGCATTTGATCTGCTACTTTCATTAGAGAATTTTTATTTTTTTTTAATTTTAGAAGACTAAATATCTGGTACTGGTACTGAAATTTCTTCTCCAGCAGATTTCTCCATGAACAGAAAAGAAAATGGGGAGATCAGGGAGAGAGACAATGTGAGAGTATTTAAACTCTCCGGTGGAGGAAGTGGTGTGTGCTCTTAAATTCCTGATGTCAAAAAGATGTTCTGATATAACAATTCCTGTTAAATGCTGACGCTTGTAAAAGTTGGTATTTACTAATTTTATTATCTAAAAGACAGAAGCTAAGGCTGTTCAAAGGTTGTCCTACCTGGCTGAGTCACCATTTTTGTCTTGGTTTCATATGTTGTGATCTGTCTGAATTTTAACCTCTACAGAAATTTTAAAAATTTTAAATTTTAAAATTTTCCTTTCCTTTCCTTTCCTTTCCTTTCCTTTCCTTTCCTTTCCTTTCCTTTCCTTTCCTTTCCTTTCCTTTCCTTTCCTTTCCTTTCCTTTCCTTTCCTTTCCTTTCCTTTCCTTTCCTTTCCTTTCCTTTCCTTTCCTTTCCT